>NC_063444.1:42930540-43230540 GCF_020379485.1 Brassica napus
TTTGAATTTCTCAGATTAAATATCAAGTAGTTTGGATAATTTGTGATATTTCAGATATAAATATCAAGATGATTCATCCTTTTAAGACAATTTAATTTACAAATAAAATTTTATGATGTTTAGTTTTTTCAGAACTTAAAATAATTAATATTTTAAGTATATAAACTATGTTTTAAAATTTTGAGTACCACTTTCGCTTTTTTTATTTCAGAGATATAGTGTCCACTCAAATATTTACAAAATTTGTTTCGTTTTCAATTGTTTTTTTTTTTTGAAATCTTGATGACTTGGTTCGCTTATTCTCCGGCCAAAATGTTCCGTTTTCTTTCCTTTGTATTATGAGTTGCACTCAAGATATATTTACCAACATCCTACAATATTAACAAAAACAAAGAAGACAAAGCATGCTTTCAATTCTTTTCTTCTAGGTAGGTCTTCTATCAAGCACCCTCCTCTTGTCTTCAATCTTTTTCTCCGAGTGATAAAACTCACAAAAGCTATTCAGCTCAGATCAAAGCCTGCTTCTGCGCTTATGGCGTACATCAATTTGGTCTCAAGTTGCTCTTTACTGCATCATTCGACAAAAAAAAAAAAGATGTTCAATTTTCTTTCTCCAGAGTGATTTATTCGAGACAAATGATGAAGTGCAAAAACCAAAGGAGATGATGTGTTATGAGAGAGGACAAACCTTTGATAGGGTGGGAGCTTAAGAAGGTTCATACAAGTGGCTGATGTCGGTAGTCTATCAACTGCTTCATTACTCACGCTACCACCAGCCCTGAAACACACATGATTTATCTTTTATACATTGTGTCACTTCCCAAAGCACTATGTTGAATCTGTGTAAGGTTACCTCTGTATACAGAATGCAGGTTCCAAGTACTTGAAACCGAGCAGTGGTCCTCTTGAACAACCCGTTACAAATCTGAAATTAAGGA
The DNA here is from genome assembly GCF_020379485.1 of Brassica napus. Lineage (NCBI taxonomy): Eukaryota > Viridiplantae > Streptophyta > Magnoliopsida > Brassicales > Brassicaceae > Brassica > Brassica napus. The sequence goes on from NC_063444.1 coordinate 42,931,479, forward strand.
TGTCAGATGTTAGTTACCCTCTCAGTTCCGTTCAAGAACACACACAAAAGACTCCTATGGAGACTGAGTAAAAAAGTGTCATAACTTGACTTACTTCAAGAACTTCTTCTGGTTTTCGGTTGAGAAGCTTTTCATTACTTCCCAGAACATATCAATCACATAATGTCCCTGTCAATAACACAACAACGATGCAATCATATAACAATGTTTCAAACACACAATGGGATATGGTATTTTGGATGACAAGGAAAGAATTACTCACAGCGTTGTAGCCTCCAGAATAATTGGTGTTCTCTCGCAAGTCGTCAATATCCAAACTATCAGCTGAACCAGATATGAGAACCTGTAAACCAAACCCCACAAACGGTAAGAGACCTATCTCTTCATGCTCTTTGAGGAAACAATTAACAAAGCTGGCATAATAACATATTTTATTTTTAACCATCTAAAGCATAGGATCAATGGGCACCTGGAGCTCATGTTCATTAAACATGTCTATCCATTCCCTCGGAATGAGTTGCTGAAACCCCCTCAAGAAATGAGAACTCTGCTGACGTATCTACAATATAAAAATGGATTGCATCAAAAGCTATTGATTTTACAGGGTGCACTGAAGTATGATGCTAAGATAAACGAGAGGAAAGTGGTTCCCGGGTACCTGAAAGTTTAACCGATGATTGGAAACCAGATGAATGAAAGTTATAACATTCTTATTTGTGACTCGCATGTCTTTGCCCCCTGGAAGTAGCTCTTCCTCTGTTCTCTCTCCATACTCATTGTTCAGAATAACAAAGTAAAGCTCCAAGTCTGATATATCACCCTTATAACGCTGCAAGTTTCATAATATAACTGTATTACATAAAATTGGTGGACAGAGCTCAAAAGAACATCCAGAAAACAACCAGGAACATGACTATGCATATAGCTATTTCTCGGTTCCACGAAGCAACGGGAAAACAGAATGTCGAGAAAAACCAACCTTCAGAAATATAAGATGCCGATACAACTCAGGATCCAGAGAGGGCAGATCGTTCAAATAGTTGTACCTAGCCAACGAAAAAGTAGAAGCTTTAGAGTATTCACAAGGTCTAGGCGGGATTAACAAAAAAAAATGAACTGACAGGAAGTTGAGGTTTATAGTACTTTTGTTTCAATTTGCTGACGAAAAAAGTTGCAAATGGTATATCAACTAGAATCCCTTCAAACATAGCCTGCAACAAGATACAATACATTTAGTGAGTCTTATATAACAGATGGAAATCAACTTTAATAAAGAAAAAAAAGCCAAATAAAACAAATATATATGAAAGCATCAAGACAATTATACCCCAACTGTGCTATTTGCATGATGAATACATGGCGAGAAGAACTAGTAAAGGAAAGATTGGTGACTTATACGACTTTCATACTCAAATATCCTACTTTTGCGAGAAGACTGCCGAGAAAATGAAAGAAGTGGAGATGCTGTCCATGTATCATTCCTGATCCAGGATTAGGATAAAGCATGTGATCAGCGGTTTCCTGAAAGAAAGCATGTTGGAGATTTATAAAGAATTATAGATAGACTACATGCAAAAATGATGAAGTGTGGTAAATTATGAAATCCACAAAAACTTGAGTGAGCAGAGCTATAGACATACGGACCTTAAACAACCCATATTGCACATCAAAGGCTGCTAGGGTAATTTTCTCCATAAAGTCTTTGAAAATGCCACCACCATCAATACCGGCTTCCTCAACTCCGAGTTCATTGACAAATGTCACACGAATCTAAAGCGACACAGGAAAGAAAATTTGCATTTTGCATTTTGCATTTTGCATTCTGAACAAGCAATTGCTTGAAGACAAGTATCTGGCAAGAGAGAGAATTTACTGGTCCTCGGAGATCATCCTCTGACAATGCACTCATTTGATTGTAAGCATCATCCAAGATGTGATCTCTTCGTATTCTAAACCGATTTCCAGCAAACATTTCTTCAGATCCATGACTCTGCCTCGCCGTTGCTAATTGTGTCTACAAATGATGTTCAGCCAATAAATGCAGCCGCAGCAAAGTAATCAGCGACAAATACAAACATTTTTTCTCCCATTTAAAGAGATTACTCACGCATGTATACGCTAATTAGCACACCTAGGTTCCTCAAATCCAACAAATGACAATCCATCACCAGATATACATGCCCTAACAACCACTCACTGTGAATATTTTGACTCTGCTTGTAAACGGAATCAGGAAAGGAGCCTGCATCAGTATGTAGCTGGCTCTTGTACCTTCCACTATAGCCTGGAGAAAGGGTTTTCAATGATAGGGGACAATTAAGACCAAATCATTCAAGTTAACTAAGACCAAACAGCTAACAAAATCTAAGTGAAGTAGTCACCTGAGTGATAAAATATTCACGGACTGTATCAGCTTGAAAGTCGGTCGAGGAAGTGAATTGTTGCCGGTTGTTCCAATCTTGAAACTGCCGAAAGATTTCATCAGCAAAGAGAATAAAATGAGCAATTACCTTCGCCAAGTTATACTGACTTACAGCCAATATATCTGTGAAGAGAAAACTGACCTGTGAAAGTAACTCGGCGACTACAACCCCAACCCTGTTCTGAATTAAGTCAACACGGTTCTTCTTTGAGAGGTCGTTGGAGACAGATTTCCCAGAGTTATGTTGCGTAAGTGGATTCACCCACAGTAACTGCCATAAAGCCTGGAATAAACGCGCATACACAAAAAGAAGTGGAAAATTAAATGCATGGTATATTAGATGCTATTAAATGCATGTCTTAAATTTTTTGTCGCGTGTCTTTCATATCTCCTAAAACTCATAGCATCAAAGTTACACGATTTACTTGATGAACCCGTCAAAGAAAAACTTACTTGCTTGAGAATGATGATGAGCAACCTGATATCTTGTAGCGATAGTGGCTTTCCTCGTTCGTAAAATTCCTCATTATCGACAATCGTAAGCATATGCCTGATCAGTGACAACAATGTTAAAACAGATTTAAGTATTAAACCACTTCACTTCAATTGATAGTCATACGAGAGATTGACTTTCACGTAATACTAAAGAAAATTTGACATTAAATCAAGCAAACCTTACTTATAAACAGGACAAAACACAACCAGAGGTAATAGCCAACCCGGGGAATCCGCTGGAAGATAAGCTAGGACACTAGGCATGGATGACCACTTCTGGTTCTCATGGCATCGCTTCATATAATTCCACAACACAGCTACAAGCTCGGTTCTATAAGCCATAACTGTCATTATTCGCTCAAGAGGGAGAATGTTGAATGCCGCATACAGAAAAGAACTGCCTGTGCCAATAGCTAGTGCTTCTTTATCTTCGTCATATGACTGCGTAACACCCGAAACTTGATGGAACAAAATATTTGTCTGCATAGTTGGCAATAAAATAAGTTATGTTAAAATTAAAGCGTCACTTGGTCCAAAGGAAGAATAGCACTCTATGTGGTTTCATATGACAGGGAATGTGTACATACTAACTGCAGAAGAAAACGTGAGTCTATAGCATTGGTAGTTATCTGCTGCTCCAAAGTCCTATTCAAGACTAATTCTTGTACATCGTCAATCAACATATCATCATCCTCTTCAGAAGAGCCTGAACCACGAAAAAGTACATTTCCATTTCAGAATAAGATCAAATTCATGAAGAACTACTACGAGCAGAATCGAAAAAGAACTTAAGAATAGCAAACAATGCCATGTAAAAGAATAAAATGTCATACTATGTCTGCTTTCTCTTTCTGATGACTTAATAGGAGGAAGTGTCTCCAATAAGAAAGTTGCAACTGATGCAATGTCAATTGCCTGGTCAAGATAAAGAACGAAGACAAAACAGCATTAGACTCAAACAGATGTGGGAGCAAATTGTGTTTAAAAACAAATAAACTGCACTAAGAAGTAAATAAACTGCACTAAGAAGTATGAACCTACCATGTCCAATGAACATTCAGGCTGTGACAAGACCACGTTTGCAATTTCCAATGTATTACCAAGAAGACAAGCATAACCAGGAAATTCTGTGTTTGTATCTATTGGGAGAACATGTGTATCCTTTTGGATACATAAAGCCATCTGGTGAACGTAGTGTTGACTTAGACTTGGGTTAGCAAAGACCTGGACCATGAAATTATGAGTTTGCCAAAGTTTGAATGAATAGATGCTGGCAGGTGGATAATATTTAGCTCAGTGTTAAACATAAACTTGGGGGAAAAAAAAAAGCTGTCATTTTAGCCTACATGATACTGAATTTGCTATGTTTAGTGTCTGTATATCCGTGACTAAAAACATGAGTTGAGGAACTAACCACTTTCAAGTTTGGGAAGAGCTGCCATATAAAGGGTATGGTAAGGATCATAGATGAGAAACTCCAACGTGGATCAACAACAGGGCAGCAACATGGCTCACGGCCAACGTGTGGTACTACCAGAAACAATACACTTTCTAGCGAAAGGATGCTGCCGTTCATAGTCGGACTTCTTGAGCCTTCCTGCAAAAAACAATGATTTGTTTCAAAGGAGAGGTTGCCAACTAAGTAACATCAATCCGAAAATGTGCCGTAAATTAGAAGAACTAGGTGGTGGTGGTGGTGGATAATCATGGGGAGCTATTGGAAATTACCTTAGCCGTAGTCACAATTTCTCGGACCAGTTTGAATATGTTTCTTTTCTGTAGATAGCTAACTATTTTGCAAACCCAAGGCAGCTTAGGATCTAGCAACAACGACATCGCATCCATCAAGATAGCTGTTGAAATGGTAGCTTCTTCGGGAGTAACTAAGAGCTGATCCCTTAAACGTTCCCTGCTTAAATCATAAGGATGCAGAACTAAAAATTCAATAACAGAACTGAAAAGCCATGAGATAAACAACAGTTGATCACAGTCTGATACCAGAAGGGCTATTTCTTGGATATGCTATACAAATGAGAGAGAGCCAAAACAAAAACTTACCTATTCTGATGTATAGCCTCGATGCAGGTAAATGCAAGTTTCTTTACTCTAAAATCCACCGTATTATGCTCAGTAGAGTAGTCCAAGCCAGAGAAAAAGCTTAGAATGTCACCTGTAAAACGATGAGAAGTTCTAACACCATTAAGCAAGAACCCACACATGAATGAGAAGAAACTAGAGAAAAGATTGTTTTTAAGGGAAAAAAAATAATATAATGTAAATCTGCGAAGATGTAAACAGCAAACGGGAGAATTTAATTTAGGGTAAGGGGACATTCCTCACACAACGTTCTAATTTAACGGCTCATAATATACACATGGTAAAGAAGAGTAAAAAAAGCCATTAATAACTAATAAAGAAAAAAACGAAGACTCAGGCTATGCTTCCTCTTACACAAGAGTTGACTAGAGAGTTAAAAGCAAACTGATCAACCCCAAGAACGAACTGACCAACAGGTATCAACAAAAGAAACATGAATAGATATTGTAAAATACCACAGCTGTGCGCAAACTGTCGCAGTAGACGACACGTCTCCACAAGCATCACAAAATCTCCCGAGCTTTGCGCCTTGAAGAAAAACAGAAACTGAGGGAGGAAACTAGAAGCTGGCTCAAAGCAATGCCTGAATGAAAAAAAGAAAAGGTACTCAATAGGGTCAAAAGACAAATAAGTAGTAACCACAGAACAATTTTAAGCAAATTACCTATCGACATTCTGGCAATTATCACCATAGGTTTCACAGAAGTCACGCCTCACCTTGAAGCGCTCAATGGCCATTGATCTTCTACCTCTAAAGAATTTCTAAAAAAAAAAACAAAAAAAAAACTAGTCAGCACCTAACCAACAACAAAAGGAGCATGAAACGTTGAAAAAGCTATTAACTTTAGCCAAAACACATGTTGCATCTTCAGCGAGAAGCAAGTAGCAATAGAAATGTATTTAATAAAACTTCAATGCTAATGAAACGTGGATATAAATAAAATTAAGCTCAACATTCATTCATCCAAAGGCATATGTTTGGTTCTACATTGCTTAGTAAGCACACACACAGTCTCTCAATTGAAGAATTTTGACCTGAATTTTGAGGGCGGCGGAGTTGTGCTGCTTCTGCAGGAGACGACGATTACGCTCCATCCTGGTCTGCTCAAGAAGCCTGCGAGCATCTCCCTCCTTGGTGCTCCGGCCACCTAAATCGACACGCTTCCGAGTCGACGGATCGCCGGAGAAAAACATGGTTTTGGAGCTAAAACCCTAGAATTAACAGTACACGATTCTTTCCAGTGTACGCTTCGATGGGAGCCGAGGGATGTGATCGGTGGATAGCACCTTGAGATGGTTTCTTTCCAGGTATATCTATATACGATCCCGATTTTGAATGATGGCGTGCAAAGAGGAAAGAATCTAGCTGAGAAATTTTCTGGACGAAGCAAGCCGACTTGCTGAACAAAAAAAAAAAAAAACCTCTACATGAAGCAGACGGAAGCTTCGTGAGTCATACGACGTCGTTTTCGCATCTTTTGAAATGTAGTATAAAATTTAGGCTGGGCTGGGTTAGGTTAAAGATTGGATTGGGCTATGTTGGGCTGGGTCGGGTCGGGTCGGGTCGGAAAATCCTTTATGCTAGAAAATATACTTTTGGCTAGCTAGTTGCTCTTTTTTTTTTTTTCGGTAAAAATGTTAAGAAAAAGGTGGTTTCACCTCTTTGCCGGGAAACCAAATATTGTAAATAGTTCCTCCCAGCGCAAATTGAACATGAGTGGCGGAAATTACAGTTGCAACTCCTTTACCACTAGACCAACTCGACGTTGTTAGGTGGTTGCTTTTCTTTTTGTGAAGGTTATTTTATTGAAACATGGCTATGAATTTAAGGGATCATAGAGTTCAAAGAAGCAGTTTTAGATAGAGAGATACGCGTGCATTCAGATATTAGCTTTTGAGGATATATGTTAAGAGCTAATCATATTATTAGAGGCAAGAGCTATGACTTTAGACCATGATTAATTCGGAGTTTTTAGAGTGGGGTTCTTAGCGGATCTTATATTTTTTAGTTAAAAGTTAAGAAACAGTTTCTTAACTTCCGCTAAAAACCTCCTCCTAAGAACCCCGGGTTAATCATGCTCGTAGACTTTATACTAGTTTGAAAGAGATATATGCATATCCACACAAATATTGGCCTTTTAATGTCATTCCTTAGAACTATTTTTTGTTTGACAATTTTTTTTTACCTTTGAAATATTAGAGGCAAGAGCTATTTTTTGTTTGACAAATTTTTTTTATCGAGTAGAATTTTTTAATTTTTATATTTTGTGTATAATATTTATTATAATTATTATAGTTTTTGCTAACAATATTGAATTTGTGAAATTACATAACTATACACTTATACCATAGCCATTTCACACATTAATTTTAAATTTTATTCCTAACTTTCATAACATAATTTTTTTCTTAATATTGTGACTATTGTCTAATAATATATAATTATTGCTCAAATTATATACTAAACAATGATATTACTGTTTTTCATAGCGAATATCAAATTATAGTTCAAATTTTAGTATAAAAATGTATATTACTATTATCTAATTGGAGATCAATTAGGCAATCAATCTTAATGAAAAAGTATTATTAAAACAATAGCAATTTAAAAGGCCCGTAGTAATCAAACCAAATGTTACAAATTATTAGATTTTATTAATAGTCGAGGCCCAAGACCTAATTTTAAAAGACTAATTGCATTCTACACACAAGCTTTATGCTTTAATTAACAAAATACCCAAGAGCAGATTTGTGTGGGGGTGAAACCTGCAAGTAGGAGAAGAGAAATGACTAGACTGCCCTTATATTGCATAGAATTGATTTACGTTAGGAATGTTAGAAGCTAGAAGGGGTTTAAAGATAATTGAAGGTTTTCGTAATGATTAGGCTAAGTATAATCCCCCCGTCCCAAGTAAGTGGGACAAGTAATTTCGGCCAATCAGACGCGATTGAAGCTTCCGAGCACCAAATGCGATTGAAGTTTGCATGCAATTGAAGTTAGCTGTGTAAGAGAAAGCAATATCCATGAGCTTTATAATTTTACCAAACTCCATGGACAAAGCATTGCTAACATTAGAAGAAGAAAAATACTGCCATGGTTTAAGAAAAGAAAATCCCAACCTTTGTTCACGCCGCGACCAAGATTGTTATTTTCTTTAAGCGGGTCAGTTATATTAGGAGACATCCTTTGAAGGGAGCAACGCAGAGGGTGGTTGCGGAAATACGGGGGTTTCATCTTCATCGGTCAGTTACTTCAATAACAAAAGTGGTTCAAGATTGAAGCTCATCTGATGACGTCAAACACTCCTTGAATTTCATAAGACCATGTTGAGAAGATTAAACATTTGGATGATTTCTTAGTGTATCCGACCGTTGGGGCGTCTTTCATTTGATATGGTCATGAGCATCATAACAGAATTGTAGCTTTCTTCTCCATGACAATTGTTACACAATTTATTAGCCTATGAATCAACCAACTTAATATCTTCTTATCACGTAAGGAATTGTAGCTGGTTATAAAATTTTGTCATGACTAAGATATTCTTTAGATCACAATACAACAAACGATTATATATTACATGAACTGTTACAAGTGGAGTTAACAAACCAAAACGACCAGACCCCTTGCTAACTCCCCTTTTTAACAGTTCCGATAAAAGATTAAACATACTGCTATCATCCAAATTCGGTTACTAAAATGTTTAGCTTTAACAAAACAAACTACCAGGCTAACACACCAAGTAACCGACCAATGAAGATGTAAGCCAGCAACAGACACTTCATTACACCAATAGTTATAAGTGAACTTATCAAACCAAAACAACCAGACACATTGCTAAACTCTCGTTTTAACCGTCCCGAGAAGAGATAAAATATATACTTCTATCGTTCAAGGTCTGTTACTGAATTGTTTAGCCTTCAATCGCATACGAACTGCATTCACATTTGGTGCTCGGAAGTTTCAATCGCGTCTGATTGGCCGAAATTACTTATCCCACATACTTGGAGCGGAGGAATTATACTTTACCTAATCATTACGAAAACCACCAATTATCTTTAAACCCCCTCTAACTTCTAACATACCTAACATAAATCATTTCTATGCAAAATAAGGATAATTTAGTCATTTTTATTTTCCTACTTGCAGGTTTCACCCCACACAAATCTGATCTTGGGTATTTTGCTAATTAGTTGATTCTTTTAGGATAATAGCCTAATTGACTCTTTAAAACATCTTAGATAAAAAAAAAACTCATTTACCTTTGTTGTCTTTTTTTTTTTGTCGAGACCTTTGGAGTCTCTTTCTAGAAATTTGAAAGTTGGAAAATATCAGAACATTAATGGATCTGGGACTTTATTCTCAGACGCTATATCTATTTTCCGTATCCTGTTCTCAATACTCTTTTGTATTTGCAAACCCTAAACTAACCTTCCATTTATTTATTATATATCATCCATCTCATAAACATTTATATCTTGAATTAAATAAATCAAACACCATCATGACCCACAAACAACCTTAACCAATAAAATTGGAGATGGCCCCACATGTCTTCACTCTCCTACTGTTCCTCGTACGTACAGCTCTTCTTCTTCATTCTCCGTAGGTGATTTTGAAGCTTCTAAAAAAGGTATTTAAAGTTTGTTTTTGATGAATTTTTTTAAGAAATATTATTTAAATATAGTGTATATCAAGGGTAATGTTTAAAATATAAGATTTCATGAAAAAATTGAGATTTTAAAGACGATTTTGAATACTGTGTTAATTGATTTTAGGTATATTTTATGTACTTTTATGATTAAATGTTTAAAAAAAATATCATTTAAATGTAGTGTATATGGTGGATAATGTTAAAAATGTAAGGTTTCATGAAACTATGTTTATGAGTTTTGGATGGAGATATATATTTAAGTCTGTTTTTGATGATTTTTATTTGTTTAATTTCTTTTAATCTCATTAAGATAGAGTAAATATTTGAACAAATTCGTCTTTAAAAGTTTATTAGTTAGTGGAAAGACAATTTCTGGATATTACAAAGATAACTAGTTTTACTAAGAAAAAATGTTTTTACTGGTATTACTGATATTACTATGTTTACAAGTTCTACTAGTATTACGGGTATTACTATGTTTGTAGATTTGAAAGAACTAGTATTAGTAAGAGAAGACTGTAGGGCGTGAGAATGAAATCTTTGCCTTAATATTGATAATTTTTATGATAATTCCATTTTATTTCAGAAAAAATGCAAAATCCGCATTGCACAATCATTTGTTTTGATTACGGGGGATATTATATGAAGGATGGGGCTGAAATAAAATGGATATCGGGAGATGGTGAAGGAGAAGATGAAATTCACACGATTGTGTTGAAAAAATCAATGGAGGAGGTGACATACACTTGTTTGGTTGAGCGTATTTTCAGAAAGATAAAGGTAGATGAATCTAAGATGGAAGCGAGGATTAGTTACTTCCCAATGGTGTTAAATTCGAACAAGCCATCATATATCTTGAATGATGAAGACGTGTTTGGATATTTACTGCAAGTATATCATGAGCAGTGTAGAAGTGTTCTACATGTGGAGTTCATCAATGATATATACAAAACGAATGAAGAAGTGCAACTTTCAGAAGATAATGATGAAACTGATGTCTATGCCGGTCTATCTGATAGAGAGACTACTGATAGAGATGCTACTAATAGAGAGGCTACTGATACAGAGGGTGGTGGTGAATATGGTACTGATGAATATGGTACTGAGAAAGATGGTAATGATGGTGTGGTCACATTCTACGAAGACGTTGAGATGCATGAGGATTTAACCGAAAGAGATGAGCATGTGTTTGGAGATACAGAAGTAAGACCATCAGTTGAAGTCACACCTGTTGTTTATAAGACTCGGGATGATGGTATGGATTTGGTTTTAAACCAAGAATTTAGATCTAAGGAGGAAGCACAAGTTCATATTCAGACGGCTTCTCATCAGAAATGTTTTGAGTATGACATAATTCAGTCGGACAGAGTGAGGTATGTGATAAAATGCCGAGGAGCGAAGACGGCTGCAAGTGGTTTGTGCGAGTTGCAAAGCTAGTGAACTCAAATCGTTGCACGGTTAATAGTTACATCAAGCAGCATACATGTTCTGTTGTTACGACAAGAACACTGTCTAATAGAAGGAGAGGCACACCACAAATCGTTGCGGCTATGTTGGCTCAAGATTATCCCGGTAGTTTTGACACACCAGTTCCCAATACTCTGATCGATTTGGTTCATCGCAGGGTTGGTGTGCAGGTATCATACCCAACAGCATGGACAAGAAGAAGACAAGCTGCTAATGAAGTGCGAGGAACTCCAGAAGAGAGCTTTTCTTTATTACACAGTTACATGTACATGCTCGAAAAGACGAATCCTGACACTGTAACTCGTGTGGTAGTGGATGAGGCCAACAAACTTAAGTATCTGTTTTTCCTTGGGAGCTAGCATAGAAGGGTTCAGCGCGATGAGGAAAGTCCTCATTGTGGATGCAACACACCTCAAGAATGTTTATGGTGCAGTTCTACTTGTTGCGGCTGCTCAGGATCCTGATCATCACACCTACCCAATTGCTTTCGGTGTCGCAGATGGTGAAAAAAATGATAGCTAGATGTGGTTTATGGAACAGTTGAAATCAATGATAGGAGATGTCCCGGGATTGGTATTTCTTTCAGATAGAAACAAAAGCTTAATCAATGCAGTAGGTGTAGTGTTCCCTCAGGCCGCTCATGGGTATTATATATGGCATTTGTCTCAAAATGTTAAAGGTCACGTCCGTAACCACAGAGACACTTGTGCATTTAAGTTTATAGAGTGCACACACGCTTATACAGTGGCTGAGTTCTTAAACCTTTATGATGCTTTTCGCAGAAAGTATCCTTCTGCAACGGAGTATCTTGACAAAAATGTTGAAGAGAGGAAATGGGCTAGATGTTACTTTGAAGGAGATAGGTACAATGTTGACACCACCAGTCCATCACTTCCAACTTTGGCTCCACCGATGACAAAACACCAGAAAATCCTTTATCCATAAACGCTAAAATCCTCTCTTCCAGACCATTTAAACTCGACTCCAAACCAGAATAAGAAGATGAACCTCCTTCTACAAACGTCACATTTTCTTTGTCTTTCTGCTTTGTAAACACTCGTGCACCAGTATCTTGCTCATAAAGTTCTTTCCACCAAATTTTCTTCTCCTTCACAACTAACCAGTGGTTCCATGTATCACTTGCGTTACTCTCAGGATTACACTCTGGCTCCTCATCAATGATGCGAGCCAACAAAGTTTCCTCATCTAGAGTTGGAACCAACACACTGTTAATAACCTGGAAAAAAAACACAATCAGTAAGATCAGTTTATATTCTTCTAGTTTCTACTAAAAAGTATATATACATATACCTTTGTTTTTCCAAGAGCAGCATATATATCTTCTAAAGAATAACCCTTCATGTTACTCTTGGTAAACCGGCTCTTGCACATCCTAGGACAATCTTCACAGGGGCTGTCTGAGAGAGTCTAAATCTTTTTCTCAGCTTAGAAATACACTCAAAAGCCAAAACCTACTCAAATATTGTCACAGTATCAGATCTCCGGTCATAAAACAACTAATATTTTACTAAATTGTATGCTTTACCTGTAATGGAATTACAAATCCAGGAAAGCCGCATGTCGGGTGCACTTCACCCTTCAAAAGCTCCATCATATGCTTGATGTTATTTATTGCATCCTCAAATGTTAGACGACCCCAAGGAAATGTTTTGCAAGCTTCCAAATCTTCCACAATCCTTAAGATGAACGGGTCTACTGATCCGGTATCCTTTGTCTGTCCTCTGATAACCCAACCAAGGAAGAACAAAATAGCCATCTTCAATCTATCATTACATGCCGTCTTCATAGACAACAACTTCTGCTCAACATCTGTTATGGTGATTTTCTTTAGTCCACCAAAGTAATAATCCACAAACTTCGTACCCCCGAGCTTCAAATACTTCCTCGGATACTTATGGCAGTCTAAGCCAGAGATGAGGGCATGCTCCCTCATAGAATAGCGGATGGGCACACCATTCACGGCAAACCATGCAACATATTCTTCTTCTTCAGTACGAATGGTGCGCATTAGTAACATCCACATTGCTTGGAGCTTCAAGTATTTTTCTGAAGACATGTGGAAGAAATGACGAAACTGAGGATGGCTTGTGAACCATTTAACCTCCTCCTTAAGCTTCTTAATCATGTCGACTATGTCCTTCACAGAGCACTTGGTTTGAATCTTGCAAGTCTTCGTAAGCTCTTTGCTCTTGAAATAAAATTCAAGGGGCTGCGGTGGTTGCCTTGCCTGCAACCATAATATATATATATATATATATATATATATGTATTAGTCATTCATTACTACTAAAACTATTATACTTTCTCACTAACAATGATTAATATAAATGCAAAAAATTACCTTAGATGATACAGCAGACATGACTTCACTTTCAGAATCAAGTGAGAGCGAAACTGCAGTGTTTTCTTTCACTCGAGTACTCTCTTCATGGACTACATCTTCTCCAACCGGCTCATTCCCATCTGAGTCCGCCTTTCTAGCTCTAGTTCTAGTGGAGACTCCACCGGATATACTAGATGGATTCTTTCTTTTCCGGCCCTTTATTTCAAGTACAAAATGTTAATCAGAACAACTCAATTACTTTATATGCAATAGCAACATCAATAAAACTTCACCATGATTTTTATTTCTCCTTTTCTAGTTAAACCAAAAGAATATTATACCTTAGAGGGTTCACACTGATCAGGAGAGAGATCATCACTATTGTTCCCGTCGGATTGCTCTTCCACATGCTCTTCTACAACAGGAGCAACGTTTTCTCGGGCTCTTGTGTAGTTCCCACTTTTCTTCTGAGTCGGTTTTTTTCTTCCACGCTTGCCTGCCATTATCTCCTTCCTCTGAACATCCAAAAATAACACAAATAACACACATTCATGCACAATCCAGAATAATTACTTTATGTAATCTCAAAACCATTCATTCACTCAAATTAATCTTCAATTTCCCCTAATTTTTTATCTGACATAAATATCAAATAAAATGAAATCAAGGTTAAAAAATTACTTACAAAGATGAAGAATGTCGATTCGAGAGTCTTGATTAAAACATAGGAAGAAGAAGAAAGGAGAAGAAACAATGAGTCTCGATTTAGGGTTTTTGTTGGAGAGAAGACAAGAGTCTCTTTGTCGTCGTTTCTGAGAATCAAAAGGAAAGGGGGGAGAACACGAGAGAAAGAGACAGAGGAGAGAAGAAACTGAAACGCATATTTTAAGTTTATGAACTGGGTTATACTCGTATGTGTTTGGGTGGGTCAGGTTTGGGTGGTTGGATTATGTAATTATCTGATTTAGTTAGGGTTATAGATGTATTTAACACGTTTTCATATTTAAAAAAAATAGAAAACAAATTATATTTTTATGATGGGAGAAGTTAGAATTTTTCAAAGGTCTTAGGGGCGTCTGAGAATAAACTCCATGGATCTGTAAGGGATCATCGGAACTATTTTTGAGCTGGAATCTGAAAGATTTAAAATTTCTCATTTTGTAAATCTTTTGCATGTCAGATCAGACTCCTCCTCTGTTGATTCCGATGGTCGATCTAAGCGAAGCTGTTCTTCATAGAGCTATTTTATGTGTGTGAAGTAAATTTCAGCGAATAAAACTTTAATCTACTTACGCAAAATTAAAATATGGGCTTTGGTTATCTCTTTCAATATGTAAAATTTGCCTAAGTTTTATTCGGGTCAAATATTAAAATATGTGTCTGAAAAAATATTTTGGTTCAAAGTGAAAGTTAGTTTGACTTAATCGTTTTAATAAAAATCTTTGTTTGCAGTTGTTGGAAGTAATGAAGACGAATGAAGGAGCTTTTTAGATAAGTCCTTTTTCAGTTACAATAATATAAGTATCGGTTGTCTTTGTTCTTCAGGAAGTATATCTAAATTTTTATTTATTTGTCGGGAATGAGCAACTGGAACTAAAAGACTTGAAGTCTCTTCAGACAACTTCAAATACATGTTCTGATTTTATTTTGCAAGAAGTTTAAACTAAACTGCTGGGAGCAACTGCCAAAAATGACGACATTAGCAAAGGAAAGCAAAGAGCATTCAGAAAAGTCTTTGGGTTGACTCACTTTGAAAAGAGAGTTGAAGAGTTCTTTGAAGCCACTCTTAAAACAAATAAAATAACATTTCTTCTTTGGTCCATGGAGGTAAAACTAACTCACGTCTTTTGATAATTTTTTGTTCTTTCAACTTGATCGAGTATGATATTATCGCTACTCACTGCACCTCATTTGTTTACATACAGATGCTTCGAACTTCAACACCAAATGAAAGTGAATATGGACATTAAGATTATCAAAAATGATTACCAAGATAAGTATACTTCTTTTCTATTTTAGAGACTCAAAATATTCTTTTTCTACAATAGGAAGGAAAATTATTAAGAACAAATCACAATATTAAAAAGACATCAACGATGTTGAGAAACATAAGTAGGAAATGAGTTGACTACTTGGATAGTTTACTACTAGGCTAGGGAACACAAATGAACGCTTACATTCTCATCAGCGAATATGAATTCAGTGGTTTCCCCTGATATGTTTTGTTTCCAAGAGTGTAGAACCTTCACATGAACAAACCAAGTATTCTTCCAGGGCTTCAGATCGTTAATGCATGTCACTTTCTCCTTAGAAGCTTTCCAATTTGGATTTGCATGTTAGAAGCCATAGGTGTCTTTGACAGTAGAGTTTTTGACGGTAGTGGTTTCAATAGGAAGAGAATCTTGGATATTTATAATATGTAGAGGTTAAAGGGGGAGATGCTTAGGTTATTACGAAACCTTGGGGCCTACTCCAAATTGTATCCCACCAGATTTGCTAAACTATAAAATCGATATAATTTATTGTTAATATTGTTGCCATTTTTAAAGCTTCATAATATTCGGTGGGTGTTCTCACGTTAAGTTTATAAGTTGAATCCTTTGCACCGTGATATCAGGTAACTTGTATAATCTTCTAGCAAATCTTTTCTTTATTAGAAATAAATTGTATCGATTAATGACCAAGTAGTTAAAAATCAGAATATTCTTTCTAATCTATTGAATCGATTTCAATAATTGAATGAGTAAAGGTATATATCTGGGGAAAGATTTGGTTTGCAAGGGATATTGGAATTAGTCGTTGTTTAAGAGTTTAATTCAACTAAAAATACATGTTTTATTCTTATAAATCCACTAATTAATAAATTGTATATATACTGTATTAACTTTAGTTCAAAATTGATATTTAAATTGATGGTTTCATTATTATTATTTTTAGTACAATGTAAATACTATATTTTTAAAATTGTGGGTTTAAATTGATGGTTTCATTATGCTGGTAGTACAATGTAAATACTATATGTATTTTTAAAATTCATAAACAAAAGTTTCAAATTTTATGGTATTAGGATATAGGGTTTGTTCTGAATTTTATTAGATTGAGCTTAAAAGGTGTTGTGATTGGGTCGAATCTGTTTTGGTTTTAATGTTGCTGTAATTGAACTTTAAAATAGTTAAGTTATTTCTGATTGGTCAATAAATACGGACAATTTTCATTAAAAAAATGAAGGCAGTTGTGGGAACCGAAATTCGCATCAGTCGATTTACGTTTAAATTAGGAAACTAGGAAAATCCTAATTTCCCAGAGGTCCCGGATCTCTGCGAGAGCCAACGGCAAGTGACCAAATATATGCGGAAATCATGAAAAGATAACAAACGAATTTAGAGAAAACAGTAGATCTTATTTCGAGTCCGCGTAAGAGCGTTGCGATCATTACAAGAGATCATAAAAGCTTTGGCCGCAAAGGCTGTCAGCGAGTTACCTAGTTCTAGCGGCCTAAAAGCTCAAACCTAGTTGAGTCGCAGCTCGATAACAAAAGACGAAGAAAATACAGAAAAGGTTTTTGATTAATTTCGGACTGAACCTTATGAAAGGCTGCCTACGTACCCCTTTCGAGGATCAAGCCGAACGTAGTTCAAGAGTGAACCAAGATATCGAACTGCTTGTGAGCGTTCGTCTGGTAATCGGGTGCCAGTCATGGAAACAGAGCATGTCGAGAATAATGCCTCAGAGTTTCTAAGTGCCGAGAGTTCTGCCTCAGAGTTTCTAAGTCTCAAAAGTTCTCCCCCGTGCCTCTCGCCTAGGACTCCTTATATTCTCGCTCCTAGGTCGGTTTATACTTTTTCTTCTTCTGCCCTTAAGCCGTCATAGCTTAAAAATAGAGATATTCCGTTTTTCCCGATCTTTCTAATTATCTTCGAATACTTCATATTTATATGCGGAAACTTGACATTTATCTTTCCTTGCAAACCAAACATAAACCATCCTACGGTTTATGGCTTTTGGTTAAGAAATCGTAAGTGGGTTTCGAGTCACGTCTTAGGTCTCTTTGGGCCGTTGTTTGACTCGAAACATTTATTACGGCTTCTTTCGATAAAAACGAACTTTCCGCGGTTTTTATCGTAAAGTTCGATTGATGCTTCAAATGATGAGAAACATGAAATGGGTTGGATACGGTCTTCGGGAGATAGCATTAAAGAGTAGACGAGAATGCATGGATTCGTGTCGTATCGATTTTTAAGAAAGCACGGTCGCTACGTAGCGACCGAGTCGTGCACGTGCTTGGTCGCTACGTAGCGACCGAGTCGTGTACGTGCTCGGTCGCTACGTAGCGACCAAGCTTCGGTGAGAGCTCGGTCGCTACGTAGCGACCGAGCTTCGGGAGAGCTCGGTGGCTACGTAGCGACCGAGCCATGTACGTGCTCGGTCGTTACGTAGCGACTGAGCTTCGGGGAGAGCTCGGTCGCTACGTAGCGACCGAGCTTTGGTGAGAGCTCGGTCGCTACGTAGTGACCGAGCTCTCAGCAAAGCTCGGTCGCTACGTAGCGACCGAGCACATACACGGCTCGGTCGCTACGTAGCGACCAAGCTTCGGAGAGAGCTCGGTCGCTACGTAGCGACCGAGCTTCAGTGAGAGCTTGGTCGCTACGTAGCGACCGAGCCGTGTACGTGCTCGGTCGCTACGTAGCGACCAGCTTTTGCGCTGGTTGCTACGCGGCAACCTTGTTCGCGTCTTTCTCCGATTTTTCGTGAATGTGTTTTCTCCGCAAAATTCTTCGTAAAAATAAATCGTTTTCTAAGATTTATTTTTCGTAAAAACGTTCATGCCGATTTTTACGGACTTTCAGACATTGATTCCGTCGTGACCGATTTTGACCCCAACAGTTAGCCCCCCAGCTCGTTAGAACCATGAGCTTCTAGCGTGAGGTTTTAGCGAGTGGCTTGGCAAGTTAGGTGAGTTAGGCGGAATTAATGGTCGAAAGGGTCCGTGGTAAGTGGTCTTCTCGCTCTTCTAAAATTAGAACGCGATAAGATTGGGGCTGCGCGTTATGACAGCTGCCTACGTACCCTTGTTGAAGGGATCAAGCCTTTCGTAGTTCGTCTTGGAGTTAAGGTTCGTATGACTAGTTTTCCAGCGAGACCTTCACGGTCTGGTTTTATGTAGAGGTTATCAGGCGTGTTGCTGCCGATGGCATTTTATATGGGTGTAGAAGGAAGACTACGAGTTGTCATCTCGTAATCTAACTCTCTGTGAACTGATATATCTGTGATCTGTTTCGAGAGTTTTCCGCAGTGTGTAAACTTGTGGGATTTCTGAAGACGCTCGAATATTGGCAAAGAGACAAATTTTGGGATCTCGTATCAAGGTTTTTGATACTATGCCTAGAGATGTTAGAGACCAGTGCGCTGGGTTTAGGGCAAGACCTAGGTTTACTCATGGTTTTAGAGGGTGTGATGACTAATTCGACTTACGTATCCCGTTTCAGTTTCATCCTAATTCCATACCGATTTAAAGTCCGCGATAGGTTCTCGGCTTATATGACTTGTATGGTTGGAACCGAGCATCTCTCCAAGGACAAATTTTAAGCCTCCTGGAAGTGCTGACCAAAATATTTGGGTTTCTTTTCTAGCGCTATTATCTTTGTGTCGGATGTACGAGAGTCATCTCTACGAGATGGCTAAGTCTGTTTAGGACGTTAAGAGTTTGTTGTGATCAGCAACAAACTTAATGGTTAAAATTACCGTTTCGAGTCTTTGCGAAGGGTATGTTTTGAGAAGATGTTAGTGCGTATGACTGTCTGGTCTTCCAAGAAAGTGTTTTTATCGAGGAAGGAAATTTCGTCGAAGAACAAATCTTTAGGCGTCTTCGACGTCTCGCGATGCTGAAGATTTGCTATTCTTTCGTATGCGGCGTTTCGTGCTTGAAATGTTCGCGGGCTTGAAGATGTTTCGCGATGTTGCAAGGGATTAGTCTTAGCCCTGCGTTTGGGAAACATTCTGGTTTGACTACGGATGTTAGCAGCCAGAATTTTTGTTCATGTTTGGATTTGATTTGTGATCGAGGAGTTAGGACCAAGGGGTCGCGTAAATTTTTCCCCGGAAAGAGGCATCCTCCTATACCGTGCTTTGTGTGGTGTTGGCCTTCCGAGATTTCTTTCGTGTCTATTTGAGGATGTTACGTATAGCTATAGGAGCTCTGTTACGAGTTTTCCTTACATGCCGTATTTTACGAGTAAAACACAGTGGGCTTAAAGTGAATCGTAGTATATGGAACTTGGTCGATTTTTGACAAGTGGAACCCTTCCGTTAACTGTTTGGTTGTTAAGACTGAGTTTTGTTATGACGAATTTACCGTATGATTCCTGGTTTTGGGTGGTATGATAATTGTTTGTGTAATCGTTACTTGGCGTTTCAAGACAAATTCCGGATTACCGTTTAGCCATCAAGTTATTGGAGCGGTGGTCGCTCAATTGTTTTGGCTTTGCATGAAGGTTGTGCTCAGCTTTATAGCCAAGGACGTTGTTGCCAAAGGATTAGACCATGACAGTTTCGTGCTGTCAATAAGGTCAAGTCGGTTAGAATCGTCCTTAAAGGGGATGATGTAACCTAGTTCGGCTTCGAAGGAAAGGCGTAATTGGGCGAGTGACGAATGATGTTTATCGAGATTGATATGCCGAGTATGACCATGGTGGTAGAAAACGTTTTTCCACTTTAGGTTTAATTTATACGATGAAAGTTTCGTATAATGTTTCCTTTATTCGTATGGAAGTTATTTCCTTTGTTTCCGAGGGAGATAAGCCTAAGAAGCTCTATACAGAGCCCGTGCAGAGTCGGTTGCGGGGTGACTTCCTGCTCGGACGTGACCAAGCGGAATGAGAGCGGATGCCAGTGAGTCGCAGGGCTAAAGAATGAGACCATTCAGATCGTGGTGCGAGGAAGTAAAGTTTATATTGGTCGTCCAATGTCGGATCATACAGCTTGGTTTTTGCTTGAAGGAAAGTACTTTTTCGTAAAACCTGTTACGTTTACTTTCGAAAGTTACTTCGTATGACATGATCTGATTATACGAAGGATTTTTTTGCGTAAGTAACGGGCGACCGGCTTTTACGAATTTATTAAATTGATGCGACGTATGGAGATGTCAAAATAACGATGTTTTCGCAGATTTTTGAGAAATGTTTCTGCTTTTGTTTTTATTCTTCGGTGAAAGTTTCTTTGAGTCACTCATGGAGTTTTACCAAAGGTTATTTCACCGAGATCTAGTCGCGAAACGTTTTTGCAGGTTTCTTGAATGAATCAGTTAAACAGCGATAGACTTAGTCGACAAGAGGGGAGGACGTGTTTTCTTTGTCGTATTTTCTGTTTCTTTTGTTCTTGATTTTGCTTTGTCGCAAATGTTTATGTTGTTTTTGATGTTTTTCCGTGAGTCGGTTGGTTCAACGGAAAATGAGTGCGATGCTTTGATGCCTGAAGATTTCTCGTATAATGACTCTTATACGAAACTCGATTTATCAAATCGGAAAAGATTTTTATGACTTCAGCAAATCATCGACT
Organism: Brassica napus; assembly: GCF_020379485.1. Lineage (NCBI taxonomy): Eukaryota > Viridiplantae > Streptophyta > Magnoliopsida > Brassicales > Brassicaceae > Brassica > Brassica napus. The sequence continues at coordinate 42,952,510 of NC_063444.1, forward strand.
TTCATTCTGAAGTTTGGCAGAGGTTTTCTAAACGAATGATTGCGATGATAGATGCTGTATAGTCTTTGAGAATTTTTCCAAGATGGTTTGGATCAGTTCCTAGCGTTTAGACGAATCTCAGATTGTCGTTTGCTTTTAGGATGATCTTGACGAGACAAACATTGTTTGAATATTTTTCCGCATATTTCTACGAGTGTTTGCTTTGTCGAAAGTGTTTTCTTGTCGAAAGCGTTTTCTTGATCTTGACGAGACATCGCATTGTTTGAATATGTTTTTGAAGTATGGGAGTATACGAGCATAGTATACGCACTTACTCCGTCCCTTTTTTCTCGAGGAATAGAATGATCGACAGTCCGAGTCGGTTTGAAGACGACGCTTGGACTGTGATTTGGTTGTTTCCACTTTGAAGACTTGGAATATGTCGGTTCCGAGAGAATTGCCAGAAACGAATCGATTTTAAAACAACGTTCATGTCTCTAGTTTTTTCTCTCCTTAGGAAGCGAGCTTGATATTCGTGGCGATCGTTTCTTGATTTTCGGAAAGTTTAGATCGGTTTGTAAGATCTGGATGAACAGTTATGGGACAATATATCGAGACAGGAAAAATCGTCTAAGACTTAGTTCGCTAGACTATACACCTAGGTTTTACGTTCCCTAAAGGTCTATGGCAGTCTCAAATGCGTTTTTATTTCTTATTAATTTCCTACGAAAATTCCAAGTCTGATTTCAAAAATTTCAAGTCGCAAATACCTTAGTTCTCTCGAAGATGCAGTTATGTCTCTTCTCAGTTTTGCTTGCTCATTTCCCCTTCCTCTTCTCGTGTATTTTCGCCTTTTTCGATATTGGTGTTTATCCTTTGAAACTTGACATTTATCTTCCGAACTTGACTGATACGACGTGAATAAAAAGGTTCAATGTAATCTTATAGTTGAGGCGGCTAAGGTGTTAAGTTAACCGTTGCCGTTTTATACGATTAATATGAATGCACGCGAGAAAACAAGTCTTTGCGGGTCTTTTTTTTATCCTAAAGTTTCAATGGTAACTCCAATCGGGACGAAACAAGAGACGTTTCGATCGAGATTTGAAGGAGAACACAAAGATGGAGGTAAGGGCGAGTAGGAGCAAGCGAAGGAGTTTAGACGAGTCTCACTTGTTTTCGTCGTAAAATCTCAACGGAAACTCCGATTGAGACGAAACGAAAAGCGTTTCGATCTGGATTCAAAAGAGAACACAAAGGAGGAGCTTTTTGAGGCCTGACAGGTTGCTATGTAGTGAGCTGGAGGTCTGACAAGTCGCTATGCAGCGAGTAGAAGTAAGACAAGAAGAGTCCTACTTGTTTTCGACGTAAAATCTAAACGGAAACTCCGATTGAGACGAAACGAAAAGCGTTTTGATGAGGATTCAAAAGAGAACGCAAAGGAGGACTTTTATGAGGTCTGACAGGTCGCTATGTAGCGAGTGGAGGTCTGACAGGTCGCTACGTAGCGAGTGGAAGCAAGCCAAGAAGAGTCCTATTTGTTTTCGTCGTAAAATCTCAACGGAAACTCCGATTGAGACGAAACGAAAAGCGTTACGATGAGGATTCAAAAGAGAACGTAAAGGAGGACCTTTTTTAGGCCTGACAGGTCGCTACGTAACGAGTGGAGAGTTGGCTTGAGCTCGGTCGCTACGTAGCGACCGAGCTGTGTGCGTTCTCGGGCGCTACGTAGCGACCGAGCTGTGTAATCGATTTATTATGCTTCCTTTTTCCGCGATTAACCTAGGAGTTTTCTGCGGTTTTTGGGAGAACAAGTTTTACCCTTCCGAAATGTTTTCGGAAAACGTGTTTTGGTTAAACCATGACGAATTGAGATTTATTTTGTTCGGTAATGAACCAAACTTACGGGGTTTGATAAGATTTATCGTTTCCCTTTATGTTTAAAAAGAGAAATCGCGAGCTCATTTCATTGCACTTCCTATGGCGAAAAATCGCAGCAAGGTTTTCGATTTTCTCAATAACTGTGGCGTTTGCGTAGGCGTTGGCCATAGGCGCAGTGGCGGCTGGAGTTTTCTTACCAGCGTTGTTGCGAACTGCGATTTTCTCTTTCGTATTTTCAGACATTGTTTTGATCAAGCGTTTTGCGGCTATGAGTTAGAGTAATCCGTACCCCCCCCCCCCAAACTGTGGGAACTGAAATTCGCACTGTCGATTTACGTTTAAATTAGGAAACTAGGAAAACCTTAATTTCCCAGAGGATCTGGATCTCTGCGAGAGCCAACGGAAAGTGACCAAATATATGCGGAAATCATGAAAAGATAACAAACGAATTTAGAGAAAACAGTAGATATTATTTTGAGTCCGCGTAAGAGCATTGCGATCATTACAAGAGATCATAAAAGCTTTGGCCGCAAAGGCTGTCAGCGAGTTACCTAGTTCTAGCGGCCTAAAAGCTCAAACCTAGTTGAGTCGCAGCTCGATAACAAAAGACAAAGAAAATACATAAAAGGTTTTTGATTGATTTCGGACTGAACCTTATGAAAGGCTGCCTACATACCCCTTTCGAGGATCAAGCCGAACGTAGTTCAAGAGTGAACCAAGAGATCGAACTACTTGTGCGCGTTCGTGTGGAAATCGGGTGCCAGTCATGGAAACAGAGCATGTCGAGAATAATGCCTCAGAGTTTCTAAGTGCCGAGAGTTCTGCCTCAGAGTTTCTAAGTCTCAAAAGTTCTCCCCCGTGCCTCTCGCCTAGGACTCCTTATATTCTCGCTCCTAGGTCGGTTTACGCTTTTTCCTCTTCTGCCCTTAAGCCATCATAACTAAAAAATGGAGATATTCTATTTTTCCCGATCTTTTCAATTATCTTCGAATACTTCGTATTTATCCGAGGAAACTTGAAATTTATCTTTCCTTTCGAATCAAGCATAAACCGTCCTACGGTTTATGGGCTTTTGGTTAAGAAATCGTAAGTGGGTTTTGAGTCACGTCTTAGGTCTCTTTGGGTCGTTGTTTGACTCGAAACGTTTATTACGGCTTCTTTCGATAAAAACAAACTTTCCGCGGTTTTTATCGTAAAGTTCGATTGATAACTTCAAATGACGAGAAACATGAAATGGGTTGGCTACGGTCATCGGGAGATAGCATTAAAGAGTAAACGAGAATGCATGGATTCGTGTCGTATCAATTTTTAAGAAAGCACGGTCGCTACGTAGCGACCGAGCCGTGTACGTGCTCAAGTGCTCGGTCGTTACGTAGCGACCGAGCCGTGTACGTGCTCAAGTGCTCGGTCGTTACGTAGCGACCGAGCTTCGGGGAGAGCTCGGTCGCTACGTAGCGACCGAGCTTTGGTGAGAGCTCGGTCGCTATGTAGCGACCGAGCTTCGGTGAGAGCTCGGTCGCTACGTAGCGACCGAGCTTCGGTGAGAGCTCGTTCGCTACGTAGCGACCGAGCGGTGTACGTGCTCAAGTGCTCAGTGTTACGTAGCGACCGAGCTTCGGGGAGAGCTCGGTTGCTACGTAGCAACCGAGCCGTGTACGTGCTCGGTTGCTACGTAGCAACCGAGCTTTGGTGAGAGCTCAGTCGCTACGTAAGGACCGAGCTTCGGTGAGAGCTCGGTCGCTACGTAGCGACCGAGCTTTGGTGAGAGGTCGGTCGCTACGTAGCGACCGAGCCATGTACGTGCTCGGTCGCTACATAGCGACCGGCTTTTGCGCTGGTTGCTACGCGGCAACCTTGTTCGCGTCTTTCTCAGATTTTTCGTGAATGTATTTTTTCCGCAAGATTCTTTGTAAAATAAATCTTTTTTGTAAAAACGTTCATGCCGATTTTTACGGACTTTCAGACATTGATTCCGTCGTGACCGATTTTGACCCCAACAACAGTGGCATTTTGTAAATATGTTGAAAAGTTAGGGACATAATCTTAAGAAGGATTATGCTTTAATATTATAGATTAATAGAGCTTAGAGTTAGAACAGTTTCTGAATAATGTGTAGGACCAGCTAGCTACCTAACCGAAGCCCATTAGTCTTTTTGATATTTAACTAGGTAATTACCCCGCTACATAACATGATTTTATTTTTCTTTTTAACCAAATCATTAATTTATTTTTAATTTAATTTAATTTATATTTTGAAACTATAACATAATATTTCAATTATAGCTACTTTAGTATAAGTATTTTACAAATTAGTTTTCTTTTATTTTAGATAGATAACATTCCATTTATATTTACGGAATTTAAATTATTTTTAATTAATAAATATTTTTTGTTTATTTTCATTAGTTCAAAAATTTGTTTGTACAATAGTTTGATCATTTATGCTTTATACTCTTAATTTTAAAATAAAATATATTAATTGAAATGCAAAACACATTAAAAATAAATAGCAAAACTCAGATACAGAGAAGGTGTTTATTTTATTAATACAGGTTTTAACTTTATCAACAACAATAAATCCATTAAATTATTATATAGTTTCGTAATTATTATTTTATTATATAAAATTCTTAAAACAAATTCACTATTATATTTTACTTTGTTGTATAAACTAGGGATCGTTACCCGCACCAAGGCGCGGGGTTTTTGCATTTTAATTTTTTTTTGCTTCTTGCTTACTAATCTAGCATTCAGTTTTTCAATGCATTTTATCTTCACCCTCTCCTCTTGTCTTATTTACATTTGTTTTCACCATCTGTCGTTTGATTTGTCTTAGTTTTGGCTTGTGTAATAACTTAACCCTGCTCATTCTTCTTTCATTCTTTATTGATTGATATTTTTATCTCGCTTAGCTCTGTGTTGCCACTAATTTGCTGGAATCATTTTTCATCATTTGCTTCGTATTATTTTCATATTCACTAACTATTGTCTCCAATCTCTTTAAATCCTAAAAATCTTACGTGTTCTTTTGTTTATTAAATCACATATTAAATATTGTTGAAACTGTTTATTTATTCTAATAAATTCTTACGTTTATAACTAAGATGATATGGATAAAAGACTGATTATAATTTAGTTGAAATTAAAGTCTAAAGTAGAAGTTATTAAACTTGCAACCCTTCTTTTTGTCATCCAAGATAGCTTTAGTCAAATCAATTATATTGATTTAGAAAACCCATAAGCTATTTCAATCCCAAACAACAAAAAAATAGGCGCATTTGTAACAACTGTTAATAAACCCAAATGTGTTTACAAAAGCTACCCATATAAGAGATTCATACTCATTTCTCTTTCTCTAGTCATCTCCTTTGTTAGTAGCTATCATAATACAATAATCATACAAAGGATATATCTCTTGGTTCCATATAAAACATGCAAAATGACTGTTTTCTGCAGACTCCATGATCACTGAGTATTATAAATATCAAACTATGTCTATTGTCTATTTATATGTTGAGGGAAGGCCTTGAAATGTAGCTTCCAAATAATGATTTCCAGGTCAACACATTGCATGTTAACCTCCACAATGAGATCAGCGGATCTCTGATACCGCTACATGTCGAGTCGAGCGCAGCTACACATATGTTTCCTGCTTGTGCCTTTCATTCACAATCTGCAATTCTCCCAAGAACCAGAATCAATGTTTAATGAGGTAAAAGTTTTAGAGTCACAACAGACTTTGTATAGCCAAGCCCAATAAACCAAGTACCCAACGTAACATCTCCACTTGCCTATTTGTGCAGAAAATGACTTGATCATTATATAGTAGCACCGAGAAGTTAGATGGAGAATGAGGTATGAATGCAAAGTAGACAAAACAGTTAAAATCTTACTGATTATGGGAAATATAAGAAGTCAATTCTCTTGAAATGGCGTATAACTGTCCAATAGGGTGACAAAAGTACTTGTTCCTGTTCTCACCAAACTTCTAATTCTAAATGTATATATAAATCTATTAGAGTTATTGCTAGCGCTCTGTTGCGATATTTGTTAGCTAAAATAATCCATCCAACATAATAGGAAAAAGAAACCAACGAAATTGTAAAGCTAACCATCAGCTGAGATGCTTTTGTTGTCCTGACACATTGCAAGCTTAGTGATTTCACTGTCAAAAGCAACAAACTCAGCAGTCATATACATCCGAGAAATTTATTTACAAACGGTTTCTAGCACAGAAAAAACATATTATTATGTTACAGATGATAAGTTTAATGCATAAATATAGTTTAGAGTTTTTTTCAACTGAACATTTGTGCCTACTGAATTACCTTACGACACCCACTGCATTGTGATTTTGGCATGTTAAAGCTGAGAATCAACATTGGAGCTTGCGTTAGCATTTGGAACATGAAATATAGCACCATCAATTTCAAGTGTTAATTCCATTGACAATAGCTGTGCAAAAGAACTCTGCTAGTAAGGTAATCGTGATTAGTAATTCTTTACATCTTAGTGTCGTGCAACTTCAAAACGATAGACACTTACAATCGACGTCTCTCAAAGATGCACCGCAAACCATCTAATGATATGCTTACCTCGTTGTATAAGTAATCCATGTCACTTCCCTCCCACGGGTAACGTTGCTGGTGCAGATCAATTTCCTCCACCTCTTCCTCGTCATCAATTTATGTCGCTAGAATTATCAGAGAAAGAAATATAAAGTACCCTCCAAATCTTCTGGAGCATCGACATTTTCTTTATTCAATGATCTTCATTCAACCTAACAACCATCAAAATAAAAAGAATGTGAGGCACATAATCTTCAAAATCCAAGTTTAATGAATGGAAAAAAAAACTCAGGAAGACAGAAAATGTCAAACACTCACTGGCTTCTTCTTCTTTTACGTCTTGGCTCCCGTAAATGAACTGTCAAAACCATCATTATTTGCAGGAAAAAATCAAAGCAACTGATGAAAAGAAACAAATATGTTTCACAACACATAAACTCTTCTTGAACAATCAGGCAACGGATAGTATGTCTCTTGTGTGACTCAGCTGAGTCCTCGATGGCATCCTGAACGACAAATGTCTTCTTCTTCTTCTTGGTTACACTACAAGAAAACACAAATTTAACGACGGCCAAAATCGTCGTTATTTCCTCGGAAAAGAAGGCTTACGAGGAAATGGCGATGAAAGGCGTTTCGTCGTTATATGATTGTCGTAAGAGAAGATTCGTCGCCATTTCCTCGTTAATTAGCGAGGTTATATTTTCCTCGTAAAGAAGAATTAAGTTTTCATCGTAAAGACCACGTGGGGTTTCCACGTAACGCGGTCGTTGTGCTTCCTCGTAAGAAACTCGTAAATGATTCATCGTAAAAGACCCGCAAAAACCTCTAAATAAATTCGTCGTAATAAAAACGTAAGGAACACGAAAACAATTCGTCGTAATAGAATCGTAACTAAATCCACGTAAAATCCTCGTTAATTGTTCCTCGATATTTCGTCGTTAATTTTCCTCGTTAATACATCGGGAATTAGCGACGCAATTACTTTGTTTTCTATTTACTGAATTTATAAATAAAAATTATATTTATTTAATTTATTAATAAAATTTTAATTGAAATTAAATCGAATAGAAATTTTTTTTTTGGCCGAATTAAAATGAAATTATATAATATATAAATAAGTTTTGAATTTTAAAATACAATAACAAAAAAAAAACTAATGCTGCATTGCCGCGTCGTAGAATTCCTCGCTCCTTCTCGAGAGATCTTCCTCGTTGACTTGCACGGATGTCTCGCCTGGAATGGGGTTTTGTTGTCTCATGGTCCTGAACATGGCCTCCCATTCCGGATTTGTGGCCGCTATGACGTCCAAGAAGTTCTCGAGACCAGTCATACGAGCTGTGAACGACGATTTTGTCGAGGCCAACTCGTTTTGTGTCGACGACAGCTGATGTTGTGTCGTCTCCAACACGTCGCGCAGCTGAGAGACTTCATCATCCCGTCTCTGGCCATAAGAGGAAGTCGCTCTCGGAACATCGTTGACGGAACCAATCCCCAACACACGTCCCTTTTTCTTGGGAGCGACCTTAAAAAACAATAAAATATATATTAAAATTTAAATTTTAAAGTAAAATGGAATTAATAAAAAATTTATATAAAATTTACCTCCTCGTAAATTCTATCCACTTCTATTGTGGATAAGACGACGGGTGATCCGTCGGCGGACTCCTGCGCCAGCTGGGTCTCACGCTCGTCAATACGAGCTGCCACATCATTGTAGATCTTCTCAGACTTCTCATCTACAAATGCGCCCGCCTTGTTCTTGTGGGTCCGATCGAAAAGTTCCATAAGAGTCGGTAAACGTCCCAACTCCTTGGCCTAAAAATAGTTAAGAAAGTTTTTATTATATATATATATATATATTAAAAATCAAAAAGTTAAATATTTAAATTACGTACCATTTCCAAACGGACGCGGGCGTGTGGCTTTTGGCCCGTACTATGTTGCATCGCCCTGTGGCCGTGCTCATCTACCGAGTTACGGGAGGCGGAGCAAGACTGGGCGACTCTCATGGCATCAGGATCCCTCCAGTAACGGATGAGGCCATCCCACACGTCCGTGGTGATGGTTGTGGGTTTGCCCCGCTCATAGCCCTTCACGATCCAGTCACCCTTCCAGTTGGAGACCGTGTCCAACAAACGTTTCTTCGCCTTGTCGATAAACTCTTTCCGCACCTTCTCAGTGACCCCCATGGACCAATTAAATTTTTGCTGCAAAAAAAAAATATTATAAATTAGTTTAGAAAAATAAAATTTAAAAAAATATAAATCAGGAATAAATTGTAAAAACTTACAGCGTAAATCTTGAACCACGTCCTTCTGATGTAGATCGGAGTGGATTTCCAGTTGGGATGTGCCATGGAGAAGTAACCTTTAATCGTCTCGGTTACTTCTGTTGCAAGGCAGTTATCAACCCCAAACCTGGAAAAAAAAAACAAATTCAAAGTTTTAAATATTTATTAAAGTCACAAATGAATTTTAAAAAATAAATGTAACATACATACCAAAGTGTTCCTTCAGGTCGGTCGGGGTCTATGATCGGTAAGCCTTCTCTGCCTGGCAAACCGAGAATGTCCTCAACAGTGTACTGAGAGTAAGGACAACTCGCTGGCACCATCAAATCAGCATGAACCTGATGGGCGGGCATCTGAGGAGGCACATGAGGAGCTGGCATCGGAGGAGGAGCTACCGGAGGAGGCACATGAGGAACTGATGGCGATGCCGTAGAAGAAGGCGAGACTCTCTGAGAAGATTGAGTCTCGGGGACGGTCTCCTGCTGACCCGAAGAACCGGGAGCTGAAGAAGAACCGGGAAGTGAAGGCGGGTCTAACCGACTACCCGGTGGACCGAACATCTGCGAGTAGTGAGCACTACGCTGGTGTCTACGAATAGTCTGCAAAATTTAAATTTCTAAATTAAAGTCAAGAGTAAATAAAAAATTATGAACAGTATTAACTACGTAATTAATAAAATGAGGAAACCTAAATTTTGTAAACTAATTTCGTAAACTAAATTCCCTAAACTAACCACCTAATCTAAATTCCCTAAACTACTTAGAGAGGAAAGAGAGTTACCATGTTGAGAGGAAATGGAGAGGCTGTAGAGAGGAATTAGAGAGGAAATGAAGAGGGCTGCGGTTTCGCCTATATATAGGATTAGTGTTCGTCGAAAATTCGTCGCAAAATAACGAGGAAAGACAGAGGCCCGTCTTTCGTTTTGTCGCAAGGCCCAAGCAAATTAACGAGGATATACAGAGGCCCGTCTTTTATTTAACGTCGTTCTTGCGATGATTTTTGTTTTATCATCGATTTTACGTGGGCCCGTCTTTCGTTTCGTCGCAAGGCCCAAGCAAATTAACGAGGATATACAGAGGCCCGTGTTTTATTTAACGTCGTTCTTGCGACGATTTTTGTTTTTATCATCGATTTTACGTGCAAATAGCGAGGCTTTTTTTGCTAACCCCTAAAATCTTAAACCCCAAACCTCAAACCCTATCTTTCTTATCTCCAAACCTCAAACCCTATCTTTCTTATATTTCTTATCTTATACTTCATATATTTCTAACCCTTTAACTTCAATATATATATTTTTTTGAATTTGAAAGGTTTAATACGTTGGAAAACAATTTTACAAATTTTGAATTTGACATATCACACAACAAATCAAACACACGCTACAAATCATATATGAAAGGTTTAAAAACAAAAAAAAAAAGAGAAGAAGATATTTGAATACAAATGATGTAGATTTATGTGGGCTACACTTACGTATCTCGTCATATGTGTTTCCAATATCTTTCTTCTCTTTTTTTTTTTAAGTTTATATAAAATTGAAAATTAATTTTTTTTTAGTTTATATGAAGTAGGATGGGGAGTTTTAGGGTTTGCACATTTGGGGTTTAGGGATTTGGGTTTCATTTTAGTTTAGGGTTTATATTTACCGACGAATTAACGACGAAAAGTAAAATAAAAAAGCTAACCTCGCTCATTCCACGTAAGTTAACGAGGCTCTTACGACGTTTTGGTCTTACGTGGAATAAGCGAGGTCCGCTTTTTTAATTATAAATCGTCTCTTAGTCCACGTAAGTTAACGAGGCTCTTACGACGTTTACTGTTACCGTGGAATATGCGAGGTAATGTATTATAAATCGTCGTAAAATTCCCGTGAGATAACGTGGAAAGTACGACGACTGTCTCTAAACCCCTAAAACGAAACCCCAAATCCCAAACCACATCTTCTTTATCTTCTACTTCATATATCAAACACTTCTATCCTTTAACCTCAAGCAATTCATTCTAATCCAAACCGAAAATTATAAAAACACAATTCCTTTACTTATAATTAATGTCGATATCTTATTTATAAATAAACTCCCATTATCTTTAATTATATATAATAAATCAAACTCATACAAATATGAAATACATTAATCGGATTCATCGACATTCTCGTCATCACTTGAAACATCATCATTTACATGAAACTCGTCTTCAACAGCTTCCTCCGTGGGATCTTCGGTAAGATCTTCATACTCGTGATTATGCGGATCAATGAGAAGGATGTCATCAATTTCTTGTTCAGGTTCATGAACTTCATTTATTTGTTCTTCTTGCAATGGTGGTTCTTCTCCTACGATGATTCGTCCTCGAGGTGTAACTTTGATCACGGCTAACCAATTTATACCCGACTCTCTCATCCGTGGGTATGGAAGGAAGCTAACTTGGTCTGCTTGTGAAGCTAAGATGAAGGGCTCGAATTTGTTGTACCTCCGGCCACCGTTGACATCTACTACACCGAATTTGTTCAACCGAACACCTCTATTGACGACGGGGTCGAACCATTCACACTTGAAGAGGACGCATTTTAGCTTCAATATCCCTGGGAATTCGACTTCAATAATCTCCGTCAAGATTCCGTAGAAATCTGTTTCTCCTTTCACACAAATTCCATAGTTACTGGTTGCCCGCTGTTTACCATACTCATATGTGTGAAAAGTATAGCCTCGTGTGAAATACATCTGTGATGTGGTGACCTTTACAAGTGGAGATTGAATTACTTCGTGTAACCACTTAGGATAATCTGCATCGTCGTCATAATCAACCTATTTAAAAATAAAAAGAACGTTGAAATACAAATCATTCATGTATGAAAATTTTAAAAGTATTTGATTAATACCTGATTCTTCAACCACTTAACAAAGTGTTGATCTTTTCTTTTGTCTACGTCACTTGTGGATATACCAGGAAATGTTTCTTTGACTTGTGAAACAAACATGCTGTAAATTCACATTTTACATGAATTAATCTCTCTCAATTATATAATGTATACTCAATTTAAGTTACCTTTCAAAATAACGCATCAATGGATCCTCGCAATTGAGTAGAATATAGGTGTGTGCACTATGAGCGTCTTCTTCACTCGACCACCAAACCTGTTTTGATTTCCCACCAAGTCGTCCAATCTGGCTAAAGATTTCTGGAACACCAACAACTGCATATGTGGGCGCAACGCCACCATCATCATATCTTCTTGGAGCTCTTCTTCGGGTACGTACTTTTGACGCAAAGTAGTACGATGTGAAGTGAGAAACTTCTTCTGTCAAACTTCCAGCAATTATAGAACCTTCAACTTTGGCGAGGTTCTTTGCTTTTCCCTTCAAATATTTCATGGCTCGCTCGTACTGATACATCCATCCGTAATGTACCGGTCCACGAAGCAATGCCTCATATGGGAGGTGGATAGCTAGATGCTCCATCACGTCAAAAAAGCCTGGAGGAAATATCTTCTCCAAGTTGCACAATAAGATAGGAATGTTCTCCTGAAGCTGTTCTACGACTTCTTCTTTAAGAGTGCGTGTGCTCAAATCCCTGAAAAATGCTCCAATGCCTATTCCAAAAACAATTAAACACATTGTTAGTCAAATACTATTATTGTAAACTAAACCAATTTAATATTATTGTCCTATTGTAAACTACCTGCAAGTGCTTCATGTACGTTTGTTGGAAGTAGCTCCGCAAATGCAAATGGCAGAAGTCGTTGCATAAAGACATGACAATCATGACTCTTCATCCCGGAGAACTTTTGACCCTTTTCAACACATCTTGAAAGATTTGAAACATACCCATCAGGGAACTTCACTTCTGATGCCACCCAATTGAACAAAACCGACTTTTTTTCTGAAGACAATCTAAAAATTGGAACGGGAACTTGGCCATTGCTTTTTATATGTAACTCACTTCTTGAGCAAATATCCGGCAAGTCCAACCTCGATTTTATGTTGTCTTTTGTCTTCCCTGGGACATTCAATATTGTATTCATGATGTTCTCAAAGAAATTCTTCTCTATATGCATCACATCAAGGTTGTGGCGCAGAAGAAGATCCTTCCAATATGGTAACTCCCAAAATATACTCTTCTTGTGCCAGTTGTGATGAACACCGTAAGAATCAGGCATATTACGAGGGACATGCCAATTACCACCCCAGCGAACTGTTTCGTTAGCTCCGTAGTAGTCGATTTGCGCTTCAATTTGTTCTCCAGTTAGATATGGAGGAGGAGTGTCTCTCACAACCTTTTTGTGCCTAAACAAATTCTTGTTTCTTCGGTACGGATGGCCAACTGGAAGAAATCGACGGTGACAATCGAACCAACTTGTCTTTCTACCATTCTTCAGTTGAAATGCATCTGTCGTTCCATTACAATATGGACAAGCTAATCTCCCATGTGTAGTCCATCCAGACAACATCCCATAGGCAGGAAAGTCACTTATGGTCCACAAAAGCATAGCTCGCATCGTAAAATTCTTCTTCGTTGAGCAGTCATACGTCCTCACCCCTGTTGACCACAAATCCTTCAACTCTTTTATCAGTGGTTGTAGGAAAACATCAAGTGACCTTTTTGGATGCTTCGGACCGGGTATTAATATGGTCAAGAATAAAAACTCCCGTTGCATGCACATCTCCGGTGGCAGGTTGTATGGCGTAAGAAAGACAGGCCACAATGAATATTGTCTCCCTGACATTCCAAATGGACTAAATCCATCTGTGCATAATCCGAGGTACACATTCCGGCTATTGCTAGCGAAATTCGGATGTACTTTGTTAAAATGTTTCCAGGCTCTTGCATCTGATGGATGAGTCATCTCACCATCCGTCTGAGTATGCTCGGCATGCCACCTCATCTTTCCAGCAGTCTGCTCCGATTGGTACAATCTTTTCAATCTATCTGTAATTGGTAGGTACCACATCCTTTGGTACGGTACCCTATTACGTCCCCTTCCTTGCGGCTTGAATCGTGGTTTCTTGCAGAATCGACATTCTTCCAACTTCTCATCATCTCCCCAGTAGATCATGCAGTTGTCGATGCAAACATCTATCATCTCCGAAGGCAACCCAAGACTATAAACCAGTTTCTGAATCTCATAATAAGAATCAGCAGACTCATTGTCTTCCGGCAAATACTCTTTAAATAAATCTGCCCATTCGTTCATGCAACTTTCAGGTAGATTGTGATCAGTTTTAATATTCATCATTCTAGCAGCCAATGACAATTTAGAGAGACCTTCTCTACAACCACTGTAAAGTGGTTGATTTGCCGCATCTAACATTTCATAAAACTTTTTTGAATCTATGTTAGGTTCTTCATCTTCATCATCATGAGCTACGAATGCATCAGTTACCATATCATGAACCCTATCATAATCTACCATCGGCTGATCCTCCTGATGGTAACTATGTGCATTATGCAATTGATGATCAACCGGTTCTTCTTGAAAGTTGCTATTACTACTACTAGCTTCATTCTGATCATAACTATAACCTTCTCCATGTTGAAACCAGATATAATAATTTGGCGTGAAACCTCTATTTACTAAATGCTTCCAAACATTTTCACGATTTGCCAACTTTGAATTGTTACATTTCCTACAAGGACAGAATATTTTACCGCTTTCTTGGGCGAGCGGTGTAGAATCTGCTTGATGCATAAAACGCTCCAACCCAGCAAGATATTCTTTCGTCACTCTCCCGTTAGCATCTCTATGCATATACATCCACCTCCGCAACTCGAAAATATTTCCCAAGCCCGACATTTTTTTCACGTTTTTTTTCTTGTTGGTGTGCTTAAAATTATGTTCAAACCTCCATATATATAGAAAATTTTCGAATCTGGTAGTTGAATTTTGCTAGGAATTTACGACGAAAAATTAGGTTGGTGGCAAAAAAAACGTGTTAAGTTGGTGGATTTCTCGTTCTTTCCTCGTAAGTTATTTCCTCGTAAAAATCATGCTAAAATTACGACGAATTTGCGACGAAACACATTTTTCTCGGAAAAACCACGTCAACTTACGACGATTCTACGAGGAAAAGCTTTACTCGGTATTTTACAAGGCCATTACGAGGAAACTTTATTTCCTCGCAATTTCATCGTTAAGTCATCGTAATTTCACGAGGAATAGTTTTCCTCGTTAAATTTCCTTGCTAAAACTGTGTTTTCTTGTAGTGTTAGATCAAAGGGTGCAAGCTAAGGATGACCAAAGAAAATTAAAACCACACAATCATGATTTATCAGGCAAAATAAAAGAACCGATGATGAATTTATTAAAGATGGGGAGATGTAGAGACTAAAGAAGATAAACTGATTCATGGAACTCAAAGAGCCAATATGTGTTTCTTAGATGAGTGATATATGGCGTTTTTAATACCATTATATGTGTTCTTTGAGTTAATTCTCAGTCCTAATTCGTGCTTATTTGATATCATTCCAGGTTTGGAGCAGGTGAAAGAGTAAAGAAGAGAGTGCCATGAAGGAAGAAGTCATTTTGGAATATCTAACGCAAAACAGCCAGTCCGATCAATCCGAAGGTTGTTCCCAAAGAGAGCAAGCGTCTGATTGTTCCCGACTATTAAGGAAACCTCCAAGATTTCTGGGGCTTGCCCTAGATTTTCTCTCCTTTCTCTTTACCACTGGCGCCTCCATATAAAAAAGCGGAGGCTATCATTTCTAATTCCTGACGCTAGTTTTACAAGAGACCTAGAACTATTTTGGATTTAGCAACTTGTAAGGGAGAAGACTTCACTCTCATTTTCACGAGAAGATCATCATGAACCCTTGTCTTTCTACTTTATTTTATATGCAATATTATTCAGAAATCATGTCTGTGTCATCTTGCTTTTTTATTGAGTAGTCGGCTATGCTTGCTTAGGGTTTAGGGTGTCAATCGCATGAGCTAAACACAAATAAGTGATTTTAACTGTTCTTCATTCATATTGTTCTTACTGCTTGCATTGAATTGATCACTTAATGTTCGATCTCTAGTTTAATCACCTAGCTAACTGCTTAGGAGATAAATTGATATATATTGAATGAGCTTCATATCCCTAATCAGCGAGAGTAGATATTAGAGTATTAATTGAACTAATCGGACCTGGTCTCTAAGGCTTGCTATCGCGTCTTGTTCCAAGTGAGAGCTTAGGACTCAAGACCGATCAGCAAAGGGAACAAGTCTGCGATAGTGAATTGTTCTAGCCAAGTGATCCGAGTTCTAGACTGCACCTCATTGCACTTGAATAGTTGTTTGGTTCCGCATTGACACCCGATGAACAACCCTAAGCCGGCTTTCATTTAAATCGAATTTGAATCTCTAGGTATTCTAGTTACTTGCGTCACCATTGATTTTAAAACCCCACTTGTTTCCCAGCTTAATATTGAACTCATAAGAGTAAAGAGTAAACTGGTCATCTGGATTGAATCTCAAATATTACGATTACCACTGTTAACTTGACAGTACCAAGGATTCATTTTTAGTGTATCAAAGAGTCATGAACCGATGATTAAAAATTGAAAGCCCTAAACTTCCATTGAAGAGAACGCTAACAGGCCAAAGAGGTCTATTGGACCTTTTTTTTAACGAAGCTCATTTCAAAACGTGAGTTATAAAGTATTTATTAAATCACTAGAATAAAAAAAATTAAGTGTGGGTCCCACAGAGAAAACCAAAAAAACAAATGTTTCCGACCTTCATAAATATATATTAGTTTCGGCCATCAATGTACAAAATATCATTTAGTTTAGTGGTATAAATGTTGGTGTTAATAACTCAATAACCCGGGTTCAAACCACAGGCTTGACACTTTTTCACATTTTTTAAAAGTGGAATCCACTTACTTGTTGACGTGGCGGCTCAGAAATGAGTCAACTTTCTCATTATATTATAGATTGTTCCCATTACCATATTCTATTCATTCTCTCTTCACAATTTTTTATAATAATTATTTGGCTCTCTTTTGATATTTTTTGTTTTGTTTTGTATTTTCTTTAGTTGAAGTTCTTGTTTTGTGTTTTTATTAGTTGAGGTTCTTTTTTTTGTGTCTTTTGCTTGAACTGTTATCGGCATATTGCTCTTATTTACGTCATTACGAAAAACATATTGTTCTTATGCAGATATGCCGATAAAACTTTCGTATCATCTTTGGTATCAAATGTATGATTCACGGTAAGTATTTTTTTTTAAAAGGTATGATTCATAATCGTGTAAAAATATCTCTTGCAAGCATGTATATTATCAGGGGAGACTCATGAAGTACTCTAAAATAGAATATAGTAAAAACTATGTTTCATCCATCTCGAACCAACTTTTTGTTAAATTAAATTCACATTATATATAATTTGGGTAGAAAATTTTTCTCATTTTGTTGCCATTATAAGATATTGAACTCTAAACCGAATAATAAAAAATGGCTAATTACTTTCTTTAGAGAAGTAAAGTTTCGCAAGATTCATTTCACACATAACATGGTAAAGAGAAGCAAAGCTCAAATGTAATTTTACCCTCTGGAAAAGAGAACTCTTCGATGTTGTCATCATCATCTCGACACTCCTTATCATGAGTACAATCTCTTGTTTTTCCGGATCAAGAACTGATCTGAGAGGACCAATATTATACCTTAAAAAAAAGAGTCTTTGATGATCAGCTTGGTGAGTGATAGCACCGGATATACAACTGCAGGCACCACAGCTAACCAAATTAAACTTAATGGTTTTGTAAGCTGCGCGTTTGGTTTTGGCTTTACAAGTATTGCAAGAAAACTTGAACCATTACGAGTATTACATCCACTAAACCATAAGAGAAGAGTCAAAAGAGGTTTTACCTCGAGCAAGACGTGATTTCAAAACCCGTAAGGTCATCAAGGAAGAAAAAATGGAGAACACCAATCTAAAATAATAAATAATTTAAGACATTTGAGATCAAGCGATTTGAAATTTGAGAGGGGAACAAAACCGACACTCAGTCTGAGAGCAACAACAGTGGCTGGTACATTCCACAAGATAAATTTAAAACATCTACGGCAGATCACTGTAAACCAGCATAATCAGGAATCCAAACAATGAAACTTCTGTTATGTTCTATAAGTATAAAGTCTTAAAAACATAATGAAGGTAGTTTTAAAAAAAAACATAATGAAGTATCCTAAGGAATATACCTTGACATTCTTCTTATAACTTTTACCTTTTCATTACTACGAACTGCATCTTGGACCTTCCAACACAATTTCTTTTTCGTCCATCTACAGAACCAAGAGAACAGTCATAAATCAGATCCAGTTATATATAACAAGCTGAATGAAGCTCAAAAATATGCAAACATTTAGTTTCATTTCTAGCTTATAATATTTTTCTTCACTTATGATTGGGTTTCCACAGACATAAGACACTGAAGCTTCAAGGAATTTTTGTTCATTGGAACCTGAAAGAGATCACAAATCATGAATTTTTCGGTATAAGAAAACCGAATGGAGAAAGAAGAAGCTACAATTTCATTACTTAACATGACAAAACTGCTTCCTTCCCACATCAACTCTTCTTTAAGGTTATCAAATTCTTTGTAAGACATTAGCTTTGCATGCGTAATAGAATGACTCCAAGAAAGAAAGAATCCTCAAACTTAAAGTACGTAACCCAAAAAAAAAAAGAGAATCTTTGTTTATATGTGTTACTCGCATCGGGGTTGAAATCAACTTCTTCCCTACTAACCTATCCTGAAGTCAAATCAACAATGTTTTAAAAACTAAGAAAACTCTCAAAGAGGAATCTGTAGGTTGATTAGAACATAAAAATAAAACAAAATCCACACACAGGAAAGTTCAAATTTTCTGTAAATGTTCTCCATAATGAAGGGGACAAAAGAAAGCAGATCATTACATGTTTTTCAACAATGGCTAAGTTCACCTTTACCGTTCTCTTGTTCAAGTTGACTCTTTCCATCGTAGAAATTGAAACTCAACCCAGACACCACAAATCCATCCCTTCTCAGATCCGGTTCAGGTCTCGAGTTAATATCTTCAGTTGAGATGCTATACCGGTGAATCTAGTAAACTTTCATCCCATAAGTCATTAAGTTTGTAGCGTCCTTTAACGACGAAGATTGCTTTTAACCGCCGTCTGTGCCACCATCGCCAGCACGACTTGTACATGATCTTACGGCAAAGAAAATCCGATAGGTACAAATCCTTTTCAATCCATGTAACCTCGAGGGAGATCTCCAAGCAGGAGGCATCACCGGGTCGACATCCGGCGAAATTTTGTCGGTAAGAGTATCTAGTGCTTCACTCGTGATTATGTTGGAGATTGAATTGATCGGTGCCGATAATCATGATTAGATCCTAAAATCTACACTAAGTATTTGATAGTGTTTGATTACAAAAACTAGCCAAGAAATAACGTGGGCAACGATATCCTCAGAACACAACGATATAATCAGGTTCGAGTCGACGAAAATGGACTATATTCGCAGGTCGAATATCATAGAGATATCAGGATTAAGAAGGATCGTGACTGAACTCGGGATCGAGCTGCCTAAGTACTCTCGACGAGGGATCAAGTCAGAACGTAGTTCGATTATCATCATCTCGAAAGTGATGTCAGTTTCATCGGTTTTGAGTGAGACGTCGGCTTCATCGGTCTTGAGTAAGACGTCGGCTTCATCGGTCTTGAGAAAGACGCCGGCTTCGAGTGAGACGTCCGGTCTTGTGGAGATTGGTTTATTATCGTCATCAAGATTCGTATGAACAGCCATCGTTCTCGATCAACACGGTATCGTGTACGATCGTGAAGGGTAATGTCTCTGGCTCGATGTCGTTGTTCGGGACGAGTTAAACACAAAGGAATAACTCCTCTTCTTCCCCTTTAACACGTCGTTTAATCCTTATGCTTATATAAGGATTATAGTCCTTTTAGGATTTTGTGCTCTTCTTCCTTTAAAAGTGGAGACGTCATCTAAGGCTTTAGCTTGAGCTTAGCGAGCTCTTGTTTCTTCTTTTCTATCAAGTGATCGTCTTGACTTTATCATGGTGAAAACCTTTATTGGTTTCTTTTATTTGTGTATATATTTCCTGGAGAATCAGATGGCTGTGAGAGCGACCTCTTACTCTCTTTTATACCAAGAGCTCGTCTCCTTCCACTTCGTAATGTTGTCGCACGTGACTCCACATATTTAGCTATGACTTATTATTTGTTGACCATATTCCAAGATATGTGGAGAATAATCTTTGAGATCTTTGACCAATAAATTATCCAACGGGTTTTATGGGCCAACGTCACGTTTCAACTTCTCACAAGCCCGTTTAAGCTCAACCGAAGGTAGTCCTTAGTCGGTTTTTTGATCCTTTTGGCGGGAGGGATTTTAGTGCTAAATCCTGGTCCAACAGGTTGTGCCTTATCTTTGCTTCTGACCGTGCGGCCCACATTATCTTCGGCCCAATCTAGAATATTGACCGAAATTGGGTCCAACATTTGTCCCCCCAGTCCTTCAAGTGTGGCAACGAGGTTGGAGGACGGAGAACCTAATAACAGTATGATTCCAAGTCGATTTCCTCTAGATAGTTCGCGAAGTCGTTTTCTGTGTGGTAGCGAGATCGTGCGAGAGAACTTTCATTAAGCGTTTTGATCTTGTCATGTTTGTCGTGATCAAAATGTGAATTCGATCTCAGCTATTTTTTGTATTATATCAAGCCATTTGATGTTCGTTTGATCACTAAGTGATCGATTTCGTTTATGTTCGTGGGTTAAGGAAATAGTTTGAAGTAGTCTGTTGGAGACGTCGCACGGAAGACGAGAATTGGATCGAGCTCGCGGTTTCGCAAATATGGGTATCGCTTGTCGGCGGAGTCGCTTATTTGAAAAGTATAGAGAGTTATTTTGATCTCTCATGGTAGATTGGATTTTGCGATTGAATTTGTTTCTGTTTATGATTTTTTGATGTGAGCCTGGTTGCTTATTCTGTGTCAACTCGAGTTCGTGTTAATATTTTTGTGTTTGTGTAAAGGTGTTGGAGATATATATAGTCCCAACGAATCACTAAGTCAATGCAAAATGATTGGCTACACGTAGAGAGCGAACTTTTATTTTGGTTCGACTATAAGAGCGATTAATATCGCTCGTCCTCGGGATGTTTTGCGAGATAGAAGCTGATCAGGAATCTAACTCGCGGGCCAATGGTGGCTGAAGGACGTGGTTTATCGATCTTGTTGTTTTTTTTATACGAAAGATGTTTTAGCTTAATGAGAGCTTAAAACTTGCTAAGAGTTTGAGATGTTTAAAGCTGAGAAATAAAGTTTTAGACGCTTGAAGCTGGAAATTGAATCTCGGTAATAGTTCGAGTTACCGATAAAAGGAGTATATAAAACATTTTGTCATTTGAATAAGTTTATACATTTTGCGATGAAAATAATGAATTAATATGAATTGATAACTTTAAAAGGTTGCAATAGTAATGCAAGAATTTATTTATCTGATGCAATATAATGGTATGCGCAAATAGGTTAAGGATGATTACTTACCAAGGCGGGTGTGTTCTTGTCTCGGTGACTGCGAGCTAGCAGAGACGAGAATGGTGTCAGATGTTTGATCATGTGTTTTTTTGTGTAGATGATGAGAGGGTGGTGCATTCAGGCTATGAACTATTGATTTGATTCGCGTACAAGTCCTAGCACGCCTTTTTGAGTTATCACGCGCTTCCTGCCAGTTGTGGTCTTGTTTTCGTTTGGAGATACCATTAGACAACATGCAATCTCAAAATATTTATATTTTATCGGCAAACCATTTTTAGGGAGAAAGATGCGTTGTCGGCTCCACAAGTTGTCATAGCGCATTGGAGATCGAACTTGATGCTAAGATCGAGCTATGTGAAGATCGGCCTACTTAGAAATCGGGCTATTTGGATATCGAGCTCGTTGCTTACTGGGATAACAATTGTGAATGCGTTCCTCAAGCTGTTTTGAGATCAATGGAGATCGAATTTAATTCATTGATGGGAGAAGGTGACTTATCGACCTTTAGCATTTCTCGAGCTCTCCAGAGATCGGGTCCATTTGTTTTTATTTTGTTTAGTTCAGATACATGGTCTGTTTCGTCATCCTGAGCAAAAAGTTGGCTTTATCTTGAACTTGTCTTGAGTTCTTCTTTGTTGGAAAAGATTCTTGGCTTCAACAAATATGGTGAAGTGTTTGGAATAAACATAAAGAGTTTCATGTTTCTTCTTTTGTCGAACGATCCCATAGTGGAGGAATTGTTTAATCGTAATGTTACTTAATGGTTCGATGACATGGATATGAAATTGTCTTTTTCTTTATTCTTGCTCTTGCTCTTCGAGGGCTTCTTGTTCGTTGAAGGGTGAGTGGAAGGACTTTTAGCTATCTTGAGCTCATGAGCTCTATTTCATTTAACATCGAGAATGTGGTACTTCGATTACGTTGGGTTCGTCGGTTCAGAAGCCGGGTTCGGCGGTTCTCGTGAGAAATCTGGTTCGTCTTCTTGTGAGACGTCGTTTTCTTCACCAAACATGGAGTCGTATCGAGGCGATAGAAGAAATATGCATAGGGACCTCTTCTCTGGCTCGTGTCCGTCTCTATTGCGAGGTGACAAACTTTGTTCCTCTTAACTCGCAAAACAACAATAGTAACGTCGCGTAATTAAGAACTTGGCATGTATAAGTAGGAACATCGCATGATCACTTGTCAAACGAAACACGTCATGTAAGAAGATTGGAACATAAGGAGAGTCTCTCTTTCATGTATGGTCTTGGTGGTTTGGGTCTTTTTCTTGACGTCTCCTCGATCTCGTACTACGCATATTGAGATATTGGGAATCAGGTGTGATGTCGGGTTTGTAACCTAAAGTAAACATGGTTTTCTTCGTGTTCATATACGAATGTCGTTCTTGAGTTAACATGGTTTGGTATGTATAAATTTATGGTCGTGAGAGATTGAGCTCTCATAAATTCCAAAGTTGAATGCTGATCACAAGAAGAGGAGAGTGTATTCTTCATCTCATGAGTTCTTGTTCGTTTTAGGTGGAAGAGAATGGGGTTTGTCCTCTCTTCTAGAAGATGCTCGGTATCAACAAATACGTCTCTGTATTTATTTTGTTTAAACATCAACAACTGCCTTTGTCTTCTTCCCAGCGATTCAAAGGTGGAGAGTTCGTTAATGGCTTTTTTTTTTAGCGGGAGAGATCTGGTTATAAATCTGGGTCTAATAGTTAGTTGCCCCCCCCCCCCCCCCCCCAGTCCTTCTAGTGAGGTGTCGAGGTGGAAGGACGAAAAGTTGGCTTTCCTCTGCTGGTGGAGTCGTGAGGAATCTCTTCAACTCGTTTCTCCATCAATATGATCGATGAATCATCTAAATATGTCACGAGATCGAGTCTGACGTAGTTTTATTTTTACCATCTCTAAAGAGACGTCGTTTATGTCAGTATTAAATGTGACGTTGGTTTGACGGTTCTTGAATGAAACTTCGTTTATTGATAACAATAACAAGTTAGAAGAACTCGGATTGGCTATAGCCGGTCTTCGTTTTTGGCATCGTTGTCCTTCAGCGAATATATAACCATATCGGTGTGGTGGTAGGAACACAAAAGGTAACGATTTCCTAATTCATGGACGGAGAACGTCGTTTTGATCAAATGCATATGACCACAGTCGGTTCGTAAAATCACGGTAAAGGTCGGGTGATTTTGGTCTCTTTAACTCACGAGTTTTCATACTCGACAGGTTGTTTATGTGCTGAATTGATATTAAGATTTTCTTCTATCTCTTTCTTGTCGACCAAGTCACATGGTGGGTGAATTATCTAATCATTGTGTTGACTAAATGATTTGATAATATGTTGGTCTTTGTTGATATCGTCATCGTATAGTGAAGACAGTCTCGAGCTTTATACTCTCTCATCTACAACAAAGTGGGGTCATCTTCATGGGAGAGGTACGAGTAGGGATCGTGATGAGAGCCATCTTTCTCTCGTCTTATTTACGGATTTTATCTGTTTTCTTTGTGCAACAAATATCAGCTATTGCATATCTTTCTTCTTTAAACAATTAGAATTGTTTAAACTTGATGTTGGCGAAATCACATTGTGATAGAAATATGGTGATCTTTTTAATGGTTGTTGTTGAGCTGTGAAAGCTCTTCTCTGCTGGATTACAATGATGAGACGTCGGGTTTATCAAGACGTTGTATTCATGTTATTATCATCGTGTAGAGAAAAAGTCTTATCCTCATTCATTTGCATGAATAGGTTTCTCGTCGTCTAAAATACATTCGGTTTGGTAAATATATCTTCGTATTCACTTTATGAGATAAACATAAGGAATATATATTTTTCTGTCTCCTTGATCAACCAATGAGTGGTCGGATTACTTTATCATTATTGATACATAATGATTAAGAAAAAGTCTATGTGGTTTGATTTCTTTGAGTGAACGAGAGATCATATCTAATCAAATATGTGCTTGTATTTGATCCATAAAACAACAATGCAAACATCTTTGGTCTTCATTCCTTCAGCTCGTGAGCTACTTTCGATGGAAAGCTGGAAGGTGGAGGGGGAATATGCTTGTAGTCGTGGTTCTCGAGCGTGCGGACTCTCGTTTACGGAGGTTGAGCGGATGATAATCATTGAAAAGGTCTGTCTCACTTTTGTTGTTTTGCAGGTTGAAGAAATCCTTATTATCATGAAATGATAATAGTATATTTCTGTTTATCGTTGTCTTCATCCTTCAGTGAGAAGTCTTGTTGAGCTGCTTTGCCGGAAGAAGGGTTCTGGCCTGGTCAAATACGCGACCGTAACGAGAAGAAAATAACGAGCATATTAGTGGTCTCTAAGAGCTCGTACTCTTCGTCTTTGGAAAGTGAAGGGCTCCGGTTTCTCGATGCTCCCTCGTATCGGGATCTTGAGAATTGGATGTACTTAGTCTTTGTACACAGTCTAGGCGTGCTCGAGATTAATTCGATCTCTTCGAGATTCTTCCTCACTTCGGGTCATTTATTGATCGAGGAAGTCGTTGCTCGGCGCGCGGCGAAGTTTTTTTCTTCGTCTTGTTCAAAGCTGTCCAAGACTTTAATTGCAAATTTTTGGAGCTTACGGTCTGTTCAGGATGACATCCTGCATTCTTCAGGCTTACACCATATAGATTGATATTCGTTTGACAGATTGATGTCGAGCTCACTGAACTCGGGAGGTCGGGCGATCAGCATTCATCCTCGGTCTACTATGGTTCGAGGGCGTTATCGGTGAAACTCGGCGAGGTGAATTTCTTTTATCAGTAACGGAGATTTGATTTGGTTGAGGTCGGAATAGAATCTCGTGTTTCATTTCTTGTTTATGATCTAGTAAGATCATTGCTACCGCGCGTGGTGTGATGGCTCGTTTGGTGCAGTATCGGACACCATATGAGATGGATCCATTTTCGTGCTTACAAACCTTAGATCGGGTTCCTAGCAAGGACGTTTTTTGTTTATCTTCCCCACAGTCGGCGCTAAAATGTAGATCCTAAAATCTACACTAAGTATTTGATAGTGTTTGATTGCAAAAACTAGGGAAGAAATAACGTGGGCAACAATATCCTCAGAACACAACGATATAATCAGGTTCGAGTCGACGAAAATGGACTATATTCGCAGGTCGAATATCATAAAGATATCGGGATTAAGAAGGATCGTGACTGAACTCGAGATCCAGCTGCCTACGTACCCTCGACGAGAGATCAAGTCAGAACGTAGTTCGATTATCATCATCTCGAAAGAGATGTCAATTTCATTGGTCTTGAGTAAGACGTCGGCTTCATCGGTCTTGAGTAAGACGCCGGCTTCGAGTGAAACGTCCGGTCTTGTGGAAATTGGTTTATTATCGTCATCAGGATTCGTATGAACAGCCATCGTTCTTGATCAACACAGTATCGTGTACGATCGTGAAGGGTAATGTCTCTGGCTCGATGTCGTTGTTCGGGACGAGTTAAACACAAAGGAATAACTCCTCTTCTTCCCCTTTAACACGTCGTTTAATCCTTATGTTTATATAAGGATTATAGTCCTTTTAGGATTTTGTGCTCTTCTTCCTTTGAAAGTGGAGACGTCATCTACGGCTTTAGCTCGAGCGTAGCGAGCTCTTGTTTCTTCTTTTCTATCAAGTGATCGTCTTGACTTTTTCATGGTGAAAAACCTTTATTGGTTTCTTTTATTTGGGTATATATATCATGGAGAATCAGATGACTGTGAGAGCGGCCTCTTACTCTCTTTTATACCAAGAGTTCGTCTCCTTCCACTTCGTAATGTTGTTGCACGTGACTCCACATATTTAGCTATGAATTATTATTTGTTGACCATATTCCAAGATATGTGGAGAATAATCTTTGAGATCTTTGACCAATTCATTATCCAACGGGTTTTATGGGCCAACGTCACGTTCAAACTTCTCGCAAGCCCGTTTAGCTCAACTGAAGGTAGTCGTTAGTCGGTTTTTTGATCCTTTTGGCGGGAGGGATTTTAGTGCTAAATCCTGGTTCAACAGGTTGGGCCTTATCTTTACTTCTGACCGTGCGGCCCACATTATCTTCGGCCCAATCTAGAATATTGACCGAAATTGGGTCCACCAATGATGTTATCGAAGCGTCTATACTCAGAAAGTTATTGTTTAAGGGATTGATTCTCTTTGGTTGCTTATGTGTCGATTACAAAACATATGTGTATTAATAAAATGATTTGATTGGATACTGAAGTTTTTTCAGTTAATGACATGTCAATCCCAATTGACTCTAAAATGCTTATGTGTCAACTGCTGGAGAGAACCTTGTGCTATTATTGTGTTGATTTTAAGATTTGTATCCTTCACGATTTTTAGCCACCTATATTTTAGCACCGGCCCAGTTAAATTCCAAGTGAAACATAGGTTTTTAAGTTAACTGAAGTTGCAAATTTTCCCAGTTTAGTACTTTTGGCTTGCAAATTTCCTATATACAAAGTTTCTCCTGGATTTTAGGAGCCTGTAAATAGTTAAGTCAAATTTTATTCTTTATACTTCATATATATTTATGATCTTCAGTTTAAAAAAAAAATAAAAATAAAAACAACTAAAAGCAGTAGAAGGTAACTCGGGTTGTCACTGGTCATGCTTAGGCTATACCAAATTTTTGGTCGTTGAAACTTTTGATAAACGACCCGGGAGGCATTGCTTCATAAGAAATATGGAAGTACAAACAAATATTAACGAATAAAATGATTTCATTTATAACTTTCTGGTGGGTAAGTTGTGTAGTTCAATTCATATAATAAGCATAGACACGCTCGCAAACACATATTTAGCGTAAATATATATATCACACATGAGATGAGTAGTAACTAAATGTTAACACAACAATCAAATAATTAGTTTCTAATAGTTAACGTATTAACAAACAAAGTGGGGAATCACATGGAAAGGATTAGAAGAAGAAAAAAAACACTCTAAAGCAAAAAAAATGGAGAAAATAAAATAATGTAAGAAGATGAAAAGAATGGATGAGTGAGCCATGTTAAGATGGTATCCATTCTTAGTATAAATTTTGAACATCCTGTCCCATCCTTCTGCTTCATGTCCCTGCCATTTATATACACGTTTATGTCTATCTGTATGTACGTATTTATATAGGTGGTGCAATGATCATCATGATTCATGAGAACAAATAAACCAAAAAGAGAAATTTATCTATGGGTATAGTATATGAAATCATTACGATTATTGGATTGTTAGGTATCGTGGGGACGTTGATTCACATTAGATGGATGATTAGTTGGTCATGGTTAACTAGTTAAGTTACCATTTACCAATGAAGAGTTTGGGTATTGGCAAAAAAGATAGGATCACCTAGTAGGGATATAAAAAGGAATGTACTCGATTTTTTTTGAGAAAAGTCTATTTTTCTAAGGAAAATTAATTTAATATAGTAGCTACAAGCTCATGTAGTTCTGATATAGCGCAAAGATCACGTAGAGGTTGTTGCTTAAAGCCATCTCAAAAACTAAAAAGATATGGAGTGGTTCACAATCGACCATAAAAAGGCATGGAAGAAATAGTGCTGCTCGTGGGCGTTCTTCCCACTAGGATCAAAAGTTCTTCATCTTCCCATGGTCATTTCTTCTATGTTCTGATTTTAAAGCCATGTTTTTGTTCTCTTGCAATTTGCTTTAATTCTCTTTCTGAACACTATGGCTGAGCCATTTCTTGTAACTTTCTAGTATTCAATAGCAAACCCTTTCTCAAAAAAAAAACTATTATATTATATATTTCATTTTAGAGTCATGTACAAATTTTCGGCTCCAAATATTCCTAGTCGTTCAAAAAATAATTAGTCAAATAAACGATAATGGATTGTAATTGTAAGATTAGTGTATGGTTAACTAGTTGAAACTCAAACATGCTCTTAAATGAAAATTTGTTTTGATAAACAAACTTATTCTCTATATCAACACAAATTTTCATTTAAGAGGAAGCATATAGTATTTTGGTACTTTGTGAAAAGTCAATCTTGAAATATAGAGGGAATACGTAACAAGCTTGCACCCAAATAAAAATTCCAAGAAAAATATCATTTTATTATCTATGAAAAATTCTCCAAAACTTTTAATGCTATGTTTGTACCGTTGCGAATAAAGGAGGTAAACATGATGCAAACCCTTATTTACATTTCATTGTCTACTTGCAGACACAATCATTTCGTGGTAGAATCGTACCTCCACCATAACATCAATTATTTGAATATTATCAACCTTTTATAAAACCAAAACAAAAATGCCCCAAATTCTGTTCTGTAAAGTCTCTTCAATTATTTAACATAATAATACAAGAAAATTGTCTCAAGGGGTGTGTACCATAATTTTTAATATTTGTGATTTGCTTTGTAATTAACAAATATCTAATTTTTTATTTGTTTTATTTCGGAAAATAATTTCAGAAAATGACGGATATCCGAAAAAATTACGAATATTTACGAATATGTCATCTAACTTATTCAATACAAGCAAAATTTAGAAAAAAACTATACCAGAATGTTTTAAAAAAATATCTTTTACATAATAAAAATAAAAAATAAAGATTAGTGAAACTATATGTTCTATAAATTTTAAATTTTAAATTTTATTTAATTTATTTTGTAATTTTATATAGATTTTATAGTGTTTTCTTAATTTAATATTTTTATAAGTAATTTTAATAAAAATTTTATAAGTAATTTTAATAAAATTATATGCTAAAATAATAATTATCAAAAATTATACATTTAAAATTTTATACTTAATTGTAGATATATATCAATTTGTACAAAAAATATAGCGGAGCGGATATCCAAGTAATTTTTTTTAATATTTGTGTTCTATTTTGTTTTTAACGAATATTAATTTTTAATATTTGTTTTGTTTCAAAATTTACGGATATCCGAATAGAAACAAATCAAAATTTACCAATAAAATACTCTGTCCTAGTTGTATCCCCTGTTCCGGAACGCGGTAGGCGCTAGTCGGGCGGTCGGGTTGGGCCTAGCGCCCAAAGAGAAAATCGGGGATTAATCGGAAATTATGCGGAGCGGAATTTTTAGATGGTTTACTATGTTATAAAACATGTTAATCTTTAATTGTGTATAACATTAATACATTTCCATGTTTAAGATTGTATAAAACACACAAATAGAATATATAAACTTAATATAGTGTAATTTTCATCAAAATTATGAATATAAATGATATTTATAAAATTTTAGATCAAATAAACAAATAAAAATATTATTAAAACTAAAAAAAATAAAAAAAAATTAAAAATAAATATAAAAATAAATATAAAAATAAATATAAAAATAAATAAATAAATAGATTAGGCGGTTAGGCAGTCATTTAAGCGGCTAGGCGGTCATTTAGACGGAAAAAATCGGATATCCGATTTTTTAAACCAATTTGGCATAAATCGGAGAAAAAAAATGATGCGTAGCGCCTAGGCGGCCGCCTAACCGTCCGGCCGATTTTTAGAACAGGGGTTGTATCTAAATTTTCTTGAAGTCAGATATGGCAATGTTAAAACCAAAATTGGCATTTATGTAAGGAAACTGATTTTGACCAAAGACTTTTGGTATAATTAATCTCTCCACCGTTCCACTACCATTATTAAAGGGGCCGCTGACAAAGTGAATCCAATTTATTTAGATGGAGAATAATTGGTTTACTGTCTACGTAAGTTACTCAATAATCAAAAAGAAAAAATTGACTTACTTTTTTCGAATATTAGCAACAAAAAATTAAATTTCGGTGCATAGTGGCAGCGACGTCATTCTACCACTTATAATACCTATCACATATTTAAATAATCAAATATTAGAGCATTAACTATTGGTAAGCTTTCGATTTACTTAATACATATTCAAATCAAGCTTAACAATTTCAGTATAAATTACATGTTAAGTGACCTGTTTTAGTTATATCAATATCATGCATGTGCTACTAACATTACACAGTAATTATATTCACTGATATCATAGTGTGTATTGGAATAAAAACAAACTAAAATTGATGATTTGACATTTTTCTAATGTGATGTCTGCTCATGCCCAACTTCCAACAAATTTAGATAACCCTAACCATAAAATTCTAATGATCGTGGTAAATAAAAGCACAGTGACCCTTACGGCCTTACCTAATGTCCTTGTTGTTATACCTCTCTATCATTAAAACCCCAATTTAAAAAAATAAATCTACAAGAAGAATATTATATATGTAGTTGTCCTATATAGCTTAAATAAGTGATATATATATACAATGTTTGTGTGTGTGTGAATGTGATAAATAGTCAAATATCATTTGCTTATAATTCATCTTAGATACATTCTTTGAAAGTTATACTATGAATATTACTTCGGTTTTATGATTCATATACAAAAGTCTAAGACTAGTATCTCAAATAGCCTCAAAATCATTTATACGTACATAAACTGGATATATGGAGTAGTTGATTTGAAATGAAAGCTATCAACAAATCAACTGTATATTTTGTATCTTGATTCTTGAAAACGAGATATAAATATGTACAATTATGATATGAGACTGATCATAAGTCCTCACATGATATGTATTTATGAGGAATGGCAAAAAGATAAGAGACAAAAGCAACATTTATTCTCGTATACAACACACAAGGGTGGTTCAGCTTTTCCTCTATTCTCAGTTAAACCTACCCCTTTCTCTCTATTTGACTCCTCTAAAGATCAAACTAATCATTATGCGTGGTGCCGGGACAGAATAGCCTAGTGGTAAAACACTAGAGTGAACTGGATCCCAAGGCACACGGGTTCGACTCCTCCGGGATTCCAGAGAGCGTCCAGTGAACAAAAAAAAAAAAAAAAAAATCATTATGCGTGGTTCTTTTTGCCATAAAACACTGTAGTTTATTTTTCGTACAGAACCAAATCTTTCCATATCAAAAAGATTATATGGATTTTGGTGGCGGTTCTACTGGCTTAAAGAAGTATTAACTAGGCGTTACTTATATTCATGTGACTACTTAGTAACAGAGAAAGTAATAGCATAATCTAACAACTAGGTAACCCGGTAAATGGAGCAATTGAGCATAGCATTAAACATCTGTCAAGCCTTACATTAAGCTGTACTCATATTTAGCAACTCGCTGCTACAAACCTTTTTTATTACTTCTTGATCATCTCTATGGATTATGAAAAACTTAGTAACCTATATTTACCCATCGGTCAACCGGTTTAACCACCACTAGGAAAGATTATTAATTTGTCAAACCACAAGTAGATACCAAGTTTATGTAGGATTTGCTAAAAGAGATTTTAGTACAAAAAGTGAGAGCCCAACATAGTCACGAGTGAGAGAGAAACAGGCAATAAATGATTCTGAGGGAATATTTAATAAGATGAGTTCTTTGGTTTGGCTTCGGCCTTTGGGGGGGTCAGTCAGACCCAAACAAACACAACATATAAAACAAAAGTAAATTCCTGTCCAAAGCCTTAAAAATAGAGAGTAAAGGCATAATTCTTTTTGCCCGGTTCCTTATTCATTGCCCTTTACCAGTTCCCATGATAGCGAGACATTTTTCACCTCCTGTAATTTTATTATACAACAATGTAACTAACACCAACAAAAGTAAAAATAAGAAAAGGTTAAGTTCTTTATTTGGAATTTATATCAACCATACATCAATGACCAACAAGAAGATGCAAACATTAGCTCAGGAGGGATAGACAAGGTAGAAAAACTGATTCAAATGAACTAGGAGTAGAGATACACACATACTCAACACCAAAAAGAGATAGTAGAGAGTCTTTAAAAGGATATAAGGTTGAGATACTTAGAAAGGGATGGGGTATTACAAGGTCAAGAAAAGGTCTTGCAAGGTCAAGAAAATAGAATAATTCAATAGAACAGAAAAAAAATTAAAACAAAAACCAAACGCTCGTGGCTTGGTGGTAAAGGAGGTACAGCTGTATTGCCCGCCACCCGGGTTCGAGCCTTGGCCACAACGGATTTAACATCCCTTTCGTTGGGGCGCTGGACTCCCTACGGGGATAGTTGGGAATGTGGCTGCCCAGATACCGGAGTTACCAAAAAAAAAAAAAAAAAAAAAAAAAAAACAAAACAAAAACAAAAAAACTAAGCTCAGGTAGGGATAACACCGGACTATTTCAATGGAGTTTTAAAGAGAAACTGAATGTCTCCTCACAATGGACCCGACAGTCTCTATACATCACGATGGTTATGTTTTTGATATTGCCTGCAGACACACACAAAAAGAACTTATTACGTTTTACAATATTAGCTCTAAAAGTCCAAACCATATATAGTTTATCCAATGACATACACATATATAAGAAAGCGAGTATGTGCATAAATGTGCAATCAAACGTATGACGATAACTAAGAACTCATCTTCATAAACCGAAGGTAGCACTTTGAAATTTTTTTAAAAAAAAGCGAAGGTAGCGAAAGTGTGTGGATAAATGCATATGTTATGCATCTATACATAGATAATGTCTATTTTATTTATACACACTACATATATTATATATATGCATGTATATAGATATATCTATCTATGTATTATATAATTTAGTACTTACAAGATTTATAAGATGTAAACTATGGCCAAACAGGACATAGAACTGACGAAAGGCCTAATTCTTCATATGACATATATCACACATATATATATATATATATATATTTATAGTTATATGATATGCATATCACCTTGAAGAAACTCATGTCTCACTTTTTCATCCATGAGAGATCTTCTCTCTGTTTCGTTTCAGAGAGAGAAGTAGAAACAGAGAGATAGAGAGAGACTTGAGAAACGGTGAGATATATGAAGGAAAAGGAAAATGAAAAGTTGAGCAAAACAGAAAAATAAATAAATAAATAACAGCCTTCGTGGGCCGGGCCCAACTGACCTTTGCAAGATCGTGGCGTTGTCATTACCCGGAAGGAGCTATTTAGTGAGCTTGATGACGTCATTAGTTGCAATATTCAGGAGACAAGCATGCCCGAATACCTGACCGTTCTACCCGGAGATGGCCCTCTTCTCTTTGACTCCGAGCTAGCAGTTTCTTTGGTTTTAAAACCATCAATATCCTTTTTTCATTTTTTTTTGAAAGAAATTTAAATTTATTCATATCAAAAAAACCTTTTTACAGAGAGTTTTGCTTCCATTTCTATACAATATTACTCAAAACTTTTGATAAATGTTAAAACTGCATAATAGTCAAATTTATCTTATTTTAAACCATACTTTCATGGTCTTTTCATACTTTTTTCCGGACTTCTTTTTTAGAGAAGTAATTCTGTTTCTAACCAGCTTATCTAATCTTGCAATCAAACAACCCGCTGGCTGAGATGGTTCACCAACCTTTCTTACATTTCTCTCATGCCATATTGCATATAACACAGCTTGAAAACAATATCTCAATAGGAATGTCAAATTTCTCTCATGAAGACCATTTACCAAGACCTAAATGACCTGAGACCATTGGCTTATGCTTCTATTACCCGCCATATCGCCAATGATACCACTCCAAACTCCTTTAGAATAGAATATGGACACTCAAAGAACAAATGATCTCTAGATTCAATTTCAGAATTACACAGCCAGCAAGATGAAGTGGCCCGACGATTCAAAACCATCAATATCGATTAAATAAATAACGTATTTTAATGTTTCAAAAGCATTAATCCTTTTAACATGAAAAATTAATAATAATTGTTTAGGGAATTTATATTGAAAATTAAATCTTCCAAAACCGATTTTTGATTTTCTTTCACATCACTTCTTGTTTCTTCTCTTTTTCTAATTTTTAATTATGGAAAACTTATAAAGATATTACTAATGTTAATACCATAAAAAGTCAATAGGTCAAATAAAAACTCTAAACTCTATTTCATTTTACATTCCTTTTATTTTTAACAGTTTATACTTTTTTCTTTTAATTGTCGTTAAAAGTATTTTTCATATATTAAATTACATAATTGATTAATTGTTATATTTTGTAATTTAACATAGATGGACTAGGCTTCCTAGCTAAACATTTGAGCAAATTAAGAGAATCTTGGTAAATGGAATTCCTCAATTCTATGGCAAAACACTATAGTTCAAATTTCAAAATAAATCATGTTTACACACAAAATTATTAGTAGTTTTTTTTAAAAGCAAAATTATTGAAAGCAAAACACTATAGTTCAAAATAAAAACTACTCCATTTGTTTCATATTAAGTGTCTCTTTAGATTTGTGCACACAAATTAAGAAAACATTTAATTTTGCATAGTTCTATATAAAAACATCATTACCCATACACTTAACCATATTTCAACCAATAGAAAAATCAACCGGAAAATAAAGTTAATAAATTTTGCATTGAAATGCTAAAACGATACTTATTTTGCAACGATATTTTTTCTCTATAACGACACTTAATATGAAACGGAGGGAGTATTAGTTTTTATATACTCTGTTAATATTCTTTAGAAAATGAGATGTGCCCATGTGCTTTGGTTTTATTTTTCAAGTTTGTTATAAAAACAAATTATTTTATAAAAGTTCCTATTATGTTGTGTTTTGAAGATATTTTTTATTATTCCAAAATATTTTCCATCTATAATTCGTTTTGAAAGAATTCTTTCAAAATGGGTAAAATGGTTAATAAAACAAAAAAAGTCAAAATTTTGTTTCAGAGCAACCACATTGAAGGTTGTAATGGGGTTCATGGGCTCGGGTTCATAGGCCCGGATAGAAAAAAGAAATGTTTAAATGGGGTTATTTCCGTGACCCGCGTCTTACGAGTGATTCGGTATGAGGCGGGTTCACGCCAGGTGTCACGGTTCCATTGGCGCCGCGTTGTTGACGTCACGACGACGAAAGGGGATTCGACCTTCATTTTCTCATTTTCCAGAAAAGACTAGGGTTTTCTTCGGAGAGGCGATATCTCGTGCGATTTTGATCTTTCTTCACTTTTCTCCACTTTTCTCCATCGAATCGACGACGGAGTGTCTCCTCGACGAGAATAGGTCAGTGTCGAGTCAATTTCCCGTTAGATCGAAGCGTTTTGATGTCGATTAGTGGAGTTCTCAAATTAGGGTTCAAACTCGATTTTGGGGGTTTCGATTCTAGGGTTCCAAATCGTCATCTGGGTTACATTTTGGGTAAGATCGAACCGTTTAGTTGTCGATTAGTGGAGTATTGGAGGTAGGGTTCAAACTCGAGTTTTGGGGGTTTCGATTCTAGGGTTCCGAATCGTCTTATGGGTTTCATTTTGGGTTAGATCGAAGCGTTTTGTTATCGAATAGTGGGTTCCATTATGGGTTCCGTTCATGATATAATTTTGTGATTTTGTTGTAAGCCATTTGCTTGTCTGCTTCAGATGGATCCCGCAGAGGAGAGAAGAGATACAAAAAGGCATCAGGAGAACTGCAACATGTTGGGATACGTGGCCGATTCTGAATATGGGATTCCTAGAAGATGTCCCTGTGGTGGGAGAATCATTGACGAGGTTTGCGGGAAGGAGGAGTACGACACTCATCCTGGGAAGCGCTTCTTCAGTTGCATAAACTACGAGGTAAGAGATACCTCAACAGACGCATATATTAGTATATAATTTTTTTTTTATGTTGTCTGATGTTTTTTTTTGTTGTCCCCAAGGCTGATGGATTTCATTATCGTCAGCCTTGGGTAATAGGCGTCCAGGAGGAGATCGAACGCCTGCGTAAGCGTGTGGAGGAGGCTGATGAGGTGATCAAGTTGGTGCCCAATCTCAATAAACAGATTGAGAGTGTTGAGGTTAGTGTCGTTTTTTAAGAGTAGCTCATAGGAACTTAATATTGGTAATGTTTGGGTTTTTTTAATTCACTAACAAGGTTTCTATGTTTCCATGTGCAGGCACAAGTTAAAAGGCTCAGTTTGCTGCTTGATCACCTCACTGGTGACGTTTATAACCTCACTGTGCAGATGGCTAATCTGGAGAAGGTCTGCTTTGAATGAAATTGTTTAGGTAAACACTCTAACTAAACTAAACTGAACTAGAAGTAGTTTCCTAGAAGTAGTTTCCTTGTAGGTTGCTTGGTTGAACTTCACTAGGTAGACTAGGAAGTAAAGTAGATGTTCATAAATCTAGTTTCTGTGTTGTATTAATTGATATGCTTTGAAAGTGATGTGATGCTCTCTATAGTACGAACTGAACTAGGGTAGTTGGTTGCTGTGATGAATGCTTGAAAGTGGTTGTGTTTTGATGAATGCTATCTGTGTAATACTGTTTAGCGTTTTAAAAATGTGATTTGATGTGTAATAAATGCACTCTGTTCGCGTTTTTAAAATGTGATTTGAAAGTGGTTGTGTTTTGATGAATGCTATCTGTGTAATCAATGTTTGGTAGTTAGAAACGCAAACCAAAACATTAGTTTAAAAACATAGTCAATCCTTCTACCCTTAACTCAAACCAACTTCTGAAAACACATACCAACTTTAAAACACACCAATCGAAACACAATGGATCCGTTTTCCCTTACTTCTCCCGGCCCTGTGAACATAGAAGTAGGGTCTTCTGATGTTCCTAAACCGGTGGAAAGGAGAAAGTGGACAACACAAGAAGACTTAGTCCTCATAAGTGCTTGGTTAAACACCAGCAAAGATCCCATAGTTAGTAACCAGCAGAAGTTAGGGTCGTTTTGGAAAAGAATTGAGGATTATTTCAATTCCAGCCCTCAGCTCACAGGCTTTGCTTCTAGAGAGTGGAGTCAGTGTAAGCAGAGGTGGGGAAGGCTCAATGACCAAGTGTCTAAGTTTGTGGGAAGCTATCAGGCCGCTTTGAAGGAGCAAGCTAGTGGCCAAAATGAGAACGATGTCATGAAGTCTGCCCATGACATCTTCTTCAACGACTACCACGGCAAGTTCACACTTGAACATGCGTGGAGGGAGCTGCGGTTCGATCAAAAATGGAGGTCTATCTCTTTACCAAGAGATGGTGCAAAGGAGAAAAGGAAGGAAGCTGCAGAGACGGTACCTGACTCGGAAGAGGTAAGGCCACCTGGTGTTAAGGCTTCCAAAGCAGCCAAACGCAAGAAGAATGGGAATGAAGCTGCATATGATCGACTACAGAGCATTCTAGACTTGAAACAAAACATATCCAAACAGAAACTACTAGATCGTCTCCTGTCAAAAAAAGAAACTCTCACTGAAAGTGAGGTGTCTCTGAAGGACAAACTCGTAGCTGAGATGCTTTGATCTGGTCAGTGATTAGTTGCGTAGTTGTTTAGGTAGTTATGATGTTCTGTTGATTGTTTAGGTTGTGCAGGTCACGGGTTGATTATTTGCTTACTTGGTTATTTGCTTACTTGATTATTTGCTAGCTTGATTATTCGCTAACTTGATTATTTGCTTACTTGGTTACTAACTATTTGTCTTGCTTCTTCTTTTGTTTTTTGTTGTGCAGGTCACGGGTTGAACATCTACTGGCGTGTTTGGTTCCTTCTGCAGGTCACGGGTTGTACTAGCTAGTGGTGTAGTTGTGGTTGTAGTAGGTGTGTTTGTGTCACGGGTGATGATGATCTCAGAGTTTTCTACAGGCTAGTCACGGGTTGTAGTAGGTAGAGCTGTAGTTGATGAATTATGTTTGTGTCACGGGTGTGAAAGTGTAGTATTTTGTTGGTTTCTACACTTCACGTGTGTTGTAAAACAATGACTATATAATCTGTCTCATTTATGCATTGCTCTCTCAAATATTGTTCACCTCTTTTTCTCTTAAACTTGTACTTCTTCATCGCTTCTCTCTAAAACAATAAGAACACAACTATCATCCTCTATCTTCTTTAAATCATATAGCACAAAACACTCAAGCCCACGCCACAAAACACTCAAAACACACTTAGCCAAATATTCTTCTTCTATCTCCAATTTTTTTTTAAAAACCATTAATCATATTTTCTTCTTCGATATCCATTTTTTTTAAACACACTTAGCCAAATATTCCTATTCTATCTCCACCTTTTTTTTTAACCTTTAATCATATTTTTACTAAATTAAAACAAAAAATGTCATCCTCATCGTCAGATGGCGTAGATGAAGCTGTTGAAGAATGGTTCGACGAAGAATTTGATAATCTCGTCGACTCCCTAGTTAATGATCAAGCAAAAAAACCAAAGAGACGGGCTTACTACGAAAGACATCGGGAAGAAGGACACAATCAACTATGGAATGACTATTTCAGGGAACATGCTACATACCCACCGGAAATGTTTAGAAGACGTTTTCGAATGCACAAGCCATTGTTCCTTCGCATTGTGGATGCTTTAAGAAATGAAGTTCCATACTTTCACCAAAGAAGAAATGCTCACGGAAGATACGGCCTATCTACACTGCAAAAGTGTACAGCAGCTATACGTATGCTGGCATATGGTCAATCAGGAGATACATATGACGAATATCTCCGACTAGGTGAAAGTACTGCACTTTTATGTTTGGACAATTTCACTAATGCGATAATACAATTGTTTGGCCATGAGTATCTAAGAAGACCTACAGCTGATGATCTTCAACGACTACTGGATATTGGAGAGTTACGCGGGTTCCCAGGAATGGTAGGCAGCATCGACTGTATGCATTGGGAGTGGAAAAATTGTCCAACAGCTTGGAGAGGACAGTACACACGTGGTTCAGGAAAGCCGACAATTATCTTAGAGGCGGTGGCATCACAAGATCTATGGATATGGCACGCATTTTTCGGACTTCCAGGTACCCTCAACGATATTAATGTTCTTGATCGGTCACCAGTTTTTGATGACATTATACAAGGTCGGGCTCCTAAAGTAAATTTCAAGGTCAACAACCACAATTATCGTATGGCGTACTATCTTAGCGACAGAATTTATCCGAAATGGTCAACATTTATCCAATCAATCTCACTTCCTCAAACTCCAAAAGCACAGCTATTTGCTCAACATCAAGAAGCCGTAAGAAAAGATGTCGAACGTGCTTTCGGAGTATTGCAAGCGAGGTTTGCAATAGTTAAAAACCCAGCACTACTATGGGACAAGGAAAAGATAGGAAGGATTATGAGATGTTGTGTCATACTGCACAACATGATAGTAGAGGACGAACGCGACAGATTCACTCAGTATGATACAAATGAATTCGAATCAGGAGAGTCAAGCAGAAGTTCCCAGGTTGATGTCGTCTCCTCTACGGAAAGCCTTTCTAATGTCGATGAAATGCGTGGGATTCGCAATCAAATTCGGGATCAACAGATACATCATCGCTTGAAAGCTGATTTAGTTGAAAATATATGGCAAAAATTTGGTAATCTTGATGAATAATCTTTGTATGTTTAAGATTTCTCTATGTATTAAATAATTTTTAACAAAAAAAAAATTAAAAAAATAATTTAAATTTCTAAGAACCTCATATTCGGGTTCACCAATGGAAAAACACAATCAATACAGATTCATCACTATTTCTGACCCCACCACAAATATAATAAAAAAATCCAATAAACCCCAAAAGGGGTTCATTGATGTGGTTGCTCTCAGAGTAAGGAATCAAAAGTCTGAGATTTGTGGGGAATAGAAACTTTGTGGGCGTGCGGGAGAATCACAGTCTTCTAAGACATAAAATGGTCAACGGACTTTAAAATAGCCGAATGGGGCCGGTTTCATATTACAATGGACTTTGGGTTCGGTTTCGGATCCTTTAAAATATATACTGTATGAACTTTCGGTTAGGTTCGGGTAAATTCACAAACAGAACAAGGATCCGAACTTAACCGAAGACATATGTATCATATATAGAGTATGTCATATGATATATATTAGTACACATAACGATTTATTCAACTTTCCTAAATTCCCCTATATATTAATTGAGGAACATTTGAAAAGATGTAATCTCAATTTTGTATTAATTAAAATAGGCCCCAATGCATAGGTGGCACTCAATTAGGTAGTCAATTACATTCAATTGAAAAATAAGTAGGTCCACATTCGATTTTTATATGTTGTTAGATACATAAGTTGGTCAAACTATATGATATAATGATATGATATGTTATTTTCTTTCCTTAAATCAAACCTACGGAATTACCATAAATGACTAATATATATATGACAATTAATGATTTTAATAATAAAGATTTGATAACAATTTATATCTCCTCCATCATTTTTTGTTTAATTTTATATTATTAAAATAAATTAAACAATCAAATTAGCTATAAAAGTAAAATTTAGATTTTTTTCGTATATGTTATATTTTGAATTTTTAAAAACGACAATAAATGACTAAAAATATTAAAATTATTATGTTAAAAATTAATGATCAATGGTTTAACATTTTTATTATAAGAAGATACGCATGATTTTAAAACCATATGAGTAAAAATATCATTTAATAATAAAATAAATATATATATATATAGATTAAACACTATATACCATAGGATTACATAAATATTTTAATATTAAAAGTTTCAATGAATTTTCAAGAACATTTATAAATTATAAACTTATTAAAGATTTCAGATTGAAAATTTTGTTATCGATGATTTAAATATTTTGTTATAAAATGATATGAATGATCATAGAACCGTATGATTATAAATTCTTATTTAATAAATAACTATATAAAATATACTATTCTTAGAAAAATAGGTTGGTCCATCTTAACTTATATTACACTTTTTATTAAACTAACTATCGAATTGATAAATAACGTACCAAAAAATGTTTTGCACTTTCCTTAAATAAAAGCTACGAAATTACCTAATATGATTAACATATATGTGAAAATTAATTATTATGAATAATAAATATTTGATAACAATTTTTGTATCTTAGTTCTTTTTAAAAATTTTATATTATTAAAAGATATTAAAAGTCACATTAAATATATAATAAAAAACATTTATATTTTTTTATATGTTATATTTTGAATTTTTCAAAACGTCTATAAATTATTAGAAATTTGAAGATCACCACTCTTAAAATTTTGTGATCAATAGATTTTTTTTTTGTCATAATAAGTTACAAATGATCATAAAATTGTATTAATATGAACTTTTATTTAATATTATAAGAAGATACACATGATTTTAAAACCATATGAGTAAAAAATATCATTTAATAATAAAACATATATATATATATATATATATATATAGATTAAACTATATACCATAAGATTACATAAATATTTTAATATTAAAATTTTCAATAAATTTTCAAAAACATTTATAAATTATAAACTTATTAAAGATTTCACATTGAAAATTTTGTTATCGATGATTTAAATATTCAGTTATAAAACGATATGAATGATCATAGAAGTGTATGATTATAAATTCTCATTTAATAAATGGCTATATAAAATATACTATTCTTAAAAAAATAGGTTGGTCCATCTTAACTTACATTATATTTTTTATTAAACTAACTATCGAATATTCGAATTGATAAATAATCTACCAAATATTGTTTTTGCACTTTCCTTAATTAGAAGCTACGAAATTACCTAATATGATTAACGTATATATGAAAATTAATTATTATGAATAATAAATATTAGATAACAATTTTTGTATCTTAGTTCTTTTTTTAATTTTATATTATTAAAAGATATTAAAAAATCACATTAAATATATAATAAAAACATTTATATTTTTTCTTATATGTTATATTTTGAATTTTTCAAAACGTCTATATATTATTAGAAATTTGAAGATTCTCACTCTGAAAATTTTGTGATCAATAGATTATTTTTTTTTTATAATAAGTTACAAATGATCATAAAATATAACGCATATGAATTTTTATTTAATAAATATTCAAACTAAATAATATATATATATATATATATATACTAATGATTTAAAGCAACAAGATTGGCTGATCAATTTAGTTGTCGAGTTGAAATCTTTCAAAAGTATGTGAAAGACTAAAGTCAAAGTAAATATGGATTTAGAATAGTAGTTATATTTTACTAACCAAAATACCGAAAAAAACCGAACCGAATCGAAACCAACTCGATATCTGGATTGAACACCCCTAATCCAAATGAAGCCAAACTATTGTTTCATTCTCCAAAATATAATAAAAATAATAACTTAATTCCGCGTAAGGCGCGGGTCTTATCCTAGTTTTATGATATTACCTTTGGTACTTAACCATCACTTTTTATTATTCTTTTCGTAGTAGATTTTGGGAGTCCAAATCAAATGATAAAATAGATTAAGTTTTTTGCTTATCTCAGCCACAAGTTGTTTTTAATTTCATATTCTAGATGTTCTACGTTGTTTTTCTTTATTAGTTCTGAAACTCCTTTTAAATTCCACATTGTCGGTTTGTCACATTAAAACCACGTTTAATTGTTATGCTTTAAGATTTGATAGGCAATTCTGTTTCATTATTTGGTATTAGATTGTTTCGGTTACTTCGGAACTTAAGAAGTGTTATGAACCGAACCAACCTAAAATTCTATAAAACGGAGTGGGACCTATAAAGGTAAACCCAAAAATTGGAAAATCCAAAAAATCTGAATCGAACCCAAACACCCACCCCTGATAAGAACTATAGTTTGCCTATATCAATCAGTCCGTCCCTTCTCTTTGTACTATGTTTCAGAGATCATTCGTTTTGTGACCAACATTTTTTGTTAATTCTAGTGTTGTCCTCATAAAATAACAATACTTATGGATTTGATATCTTTCGGTTTTGTTATGAAACCACATAAACAATAGTGCTAAACTTAGTTTTTAAAATACGCATAGGCTTTTGAATAGTAAAAATAACAGCCATTTAGAAGATCTACGGAATAAGACATACATTATCAGTTCATTTTAAAGTAAACGTGTTAGTATATTAAACATTATGTTTATGTTAGCAAATCCGGCCCTTTTTTGGCCCGTTCAATAACACCAGCACTCAGGATTAAAGGTGTCCACTTCAAGTTGTATTTTTTTTTTTGTCATCTGTAAATTATATTAAACACAAAAACATCATTTCTTACAAACCAGAGCCGGCAAGGAATACATTCCTTCCAGAGCCATAAGTCGGCGAGGTAACATGTACCACCCGGAGCCAAAAGATGGATACAACACAAACCCATAAAAAACTAACAAAGACACGAAGAAAAAAGATATCGAGAGGCAGTAGAGTAAAACAGAACTTCAGTAGAGGAGAGCTCCACCTTGCGCTCAAAAACGAGCTTACCGAAATAGAACTCATCAACAATTAACACAAAATTAGCGGAGCAGCGAGATAGACTAGACGCACACGAACATCACCAAACATATAAACTGAATCGAGAGAGGTTAGAATCCTTAACCGTCGCTGTAAACATCCTTCAATCCCAACTAAGTCTCTCCATTGGACCTTGAGTGTGCTCTCCCCGCGCCTCATACGCACCATCACCCCACGGCAAAGCCTATAAAGGTTTCCCGGAAACGTCTTATTCACACAGCCGGTAACTGGATAATAACCACTCCAAATCCATGACAATCACGATCAAGACGGCGACAAT
This sequence comes from Brassica napus, assembly GCF_020379485.1. Classification (NCBI taxonomy): domain Eukaryota; kingdom Viridiplantae; phylum Streptophyta; class Magnoliopsida; order Brassicales; family Brassicaceae; genus Brassica; species Brassica napus. The sequence continues at coordinate 42,996,284 of NC_063444.1, forward strand.
CGACCCACGATGAAGCAATCGCTCTGATATACATCTATCTCCTTCCAAGCCAAACACGCACTTCCTCTGAGAACCAGAAGATGTTTCTACCTCCACCGAAGACTAGAGCCACCACTGGTCAAGCCACATCCCAAACCCCATAAGAACTAACAAAGAAAAACCCTAACCGAAGAACCGCAAACAAGAGATTCTTCAAGCAATCAGAAATTGTATCTCTTCACCAGTGTCGGACCCACACCACCATCCTAAAACCACTACAAAGACCACTACAAAGCCCAGGCCTTATGAATCTCCAACCCGAATCAAGCAAAAAGGATCTGAACCACGAACCAGCAGAGACCTCCGCTCTCACCAACCACACGGGCTGCAACCACCTACCACCGTAAGGATCCGCATAAGACCCCGACAAAGCAAGAGGTGTCCGAGTCGTTCCCTTCTACTTTACCCCGAGCCGCAGTTAAGACGGATTAAACACCAGATCTACAAAATACTAAACAAACGAAACTTACCGGACCGATGGTGGCGCTAACAAAGCCACCACGCGCCGGCCGGCGGAGACCACCTGTCGTCTTCTTCAATCAGCAGCGTCCACTTCAAGTTGTATATAAATAGGTATTTTTAGTTGTATATAAATAGTTCACTAAAGCTTTAGTGAATAACACCATGTTCGTTTACGTGTCGCGCGACCTGCGACTAAGATTACGTTTGTTTACGTGTCGCGCGACCAGCGACTTGCGACATGCGACTAAACTTGTGACCTGCGACTAAAACTATGTTCGTTTACGTGTCGCGCGACATGCGATCTGCGACCTGCGACCAGTCGCGCGATCAAAATTCTTTTAATTTTCTAGTCACTGTTTTTTCCGGCGACTTGAATGGAAACCCGCGACTGGTCGTGCGATCAGTCACACGACATTAAAACGAACAACAACCTGCGACTTGCGACATGCGACCAATCGCAGGTCGCATGTTACGCGATAGCAAAACGAACAACAACCTGCGATTTGCGATCAGTCGCAGGTCGCAAATCGCGCGATAGGTAAAGGAACATGGCCTAAGTAGTTCACTAAAGCACGTGTCTTAGCCTCGTTGGAAGTCTAAAATGTGGGATCTCATTATTGACTTTGGTTCTTAATTAGTGAGCTAATGATAATCACATGATACTTAGTGGAGTTAAACACTTAGCACATAACAACCATCTCAAACCTTCCGGAGAACCGATCTTTTTTTTGGTAAAAAAAGTATTTTCACCTATTTTCCGCCGGAAATCCAAACATTGTAAATAGTCATTCCCAGCGCGAATCAAACCCCGGTGACGGAAGTTACAGCCGCAACTCTTTTACCACTAGATAACCGATTTGAAAATAAAGATTAAACATTAATATTACACTAGAGATTTACGCGCACGATGCATAGTATTTTTCAATTAGTTCAATTATTTAAAATTTGGATAAAATTATAAATTAGTTATTTTGTGAAATAATTTGTTAGAAGTGGATTTGATACTAATAGCTTTTTTGATGAAATGTTTAATTTCTTTATCATCATTAGAAGAATATATGTACAGATTTAAGGAAACTAACAACTAATCTGAAACAACCAAAATTAAAGCATATGAGCCTCAAACCAACGACAAAAAATTTAAAGATTTCTAATAGCATAAATCATAAATCACACATGGATAAAATTTATTTCATATTATGACTCTAAATTAATAGCTTTATTGCTATAATGTTTAAAATATGGATGAACTTGGAAATTGTTAGTTTAGTATAATTCAAACAAAGCAGAAAGAATCTCCCAAGATTTTGATGACATTTCCATTATCTCTACTTTTTTTTGTCAAACTTCTATTATCTCTACTTGTGATACCATAATAATAAGTTATCAAATGGATTGTTCACAACTCAGAAGTGCACATTCAGCTTCCAGCCATTACAATCATGACAGAAATTAAAATAAGAATTGTGAAAACTTATCCTTAACATTTGTGGCCACATACTCTACTTTCCACACTCAACCAACATTCCCAATAAATCACCATTCACCACTTATAGACACACCAGACAAAGGGAAAAACAAGCTAGACAACAAAAATCTGTGATGGATTTGACTCATCCGAGGAGAAAACTAAACTTTCTGCTGATCATCTCATTATTATTACTATCATTACGTCATCAAGATTATAACGTTGAAGCACAAAATTCAGACAAAGTAGTGAATCTTCCCGAACAACCATCCAATCCAAAGATCTCTCACTTCTCAGGTTATGTCAACGTGAATCAAGAAAATACACGAGCACTCTTCTTCTGGTTCTTCGAAGCCTTGTCTGAAGCCCCAACAAGACCTCTAGTTCTCTGGCTCAATGGAGGTATAATTACGTCACTTATACAATATTCTCATTTTTCGTTTTTCTATGTGTTTTATGGATTATGAGTATGTCCCGCAGGTCCTGGATGTTCATCCATTGGATATGGAGCAGCATCTGAATTAGGACCTTTTCGTGTGGTTGAAAATGGGACAAGCCTTAGATTCAATCAATACTCTTGGGTCCAAGGTTTTTCTTTTTGTTCCTTTCTTTTCTTTTTTAACTATGAAATATTACACCATAAAATAAAAGTCGTGACCGGTTTTAAATAATTCAATATGGAAAATTTTAATAGAAATTCACGAAAAAAATCAATGAATTGCAGAAGCGAATATGTTGTTCTTAGAATCACCGGTTGGAGTAGGGTTTTCGTACACCAACACATCTTCCGATTTGGACAACCTCAACGACAGTTTCGTTGGTAAGTACTCCATAACTAGAAGACCATGCAAAAGAACCATCTGAATAAGGTGGTCAGATTTTCAGAAACTGTTTCTTAACTACTGGAAAGCATACTCTAAACTAAATGAAAGTATCTTATAAAAATAAATGTGAAAATGTTTTACAACAGCGGAAGATGCATACAACTTCATGGTTGCTTGGTTTGCAAGGTATCCCCGATATAAGTCTCGTGATTTCTTCATCGCTGGTGAAAGCTATGCCGGTGAGCTTAATTATTTACCCTCATGTTTCTTCTCGAGTTTTTGGATTAGTAACTCGATATAGAATACCAACTAATTAAAAGGCGAAAAGATATAGGACTGAACAAGTACATATAAAACTGAAGCATGAAAAGTGGATTTTATCTAATTATTTAGGAAATAATAAAATATGATGTCGTATGGGTTATACTCTTTACAGGTCACTACGCACCTCAGCTAGCCGAGCAAATATACGATCGAAACAAAGTTAAATCAAAAGAGTCCTTCATTAACCTCAAAGGCTTCATTGTACGTATATTTCTGTATTTGCTAGTGCAACTATTAACTACTTGCACGAGGAAAGCGTAACGTTGATCCAATCTGACCGGTGTTTCTTGTTAAAAAGAAACTTTTAATCAACAAAATTTAATGCTAGACCCGACCGCCCATCCGTATAGTATAATAGAAAAAGAATTTACAATATATAATAACACAGACTTATTTGCTGGATATTTTTTTTCAAAGTTAATTATGATATATTTTCGTTCTAATTACGTAATTAACTTTAAAATCAAGTTCAGTCCGCAAGTTTTTGTATTTGCTAACATAATCGCATTTCGATTATTTTAAACAATGCTGCTACAGAATTAATTTGACCACTTTATTTCGTTACACGTAGGTAGGCAATCCATTGACGGACGACGAGTACGATAACAAGGGGATTCTAGAATACGCATGGAGCCATGCAGTAATCTCCGACAATCTCTACGACACCGCAAAACGTAATTGCGACTTCAAGTCATCGAATTGGTCGGAACCATGCAACGTTGCCATGAATACAATGTTCCAAAAATACAAAGAGATTGATATTTATAATATATATGCTCCCAAGTGCACCACCAGTAACTCATCAGCAGCTTCCTTCTTAGGAGTTTTCAATAAGTCTCCGGCAATGAAAGACTGGTTCAAGCGAGTGAGATGGTTTGAAGGTTACGATCCTTGTTACTCTGATTATGCTGAAAAATATTTCAACAGAGTTGATGTTCGAACGTCTCTTCATGCCAGTACACGAGATGTATCAAGGTGGAAGGTTTGCAAGTAAGTTTTATGCATGATAGTTCTGAATTTCCTAATTATTATGTTCTTACAACTCCTAATTATTATTAAAACAAGGTTGATATATTAAATTTGAAAATAGTGTTTTTTTACTTATGGTACAGTGATTCGATATTGCAAACGTACCAATTCACTGTCTCCTCAATGTTGCCGACCTATAGTAAGCTCATCAAAGCTGGTCTCAAGATATGGGTTTATAGGTACGATCTACATCTATCTTCTTCTGCTATATGTCAAAGAGAGAATACAATCTCGTGCCGTTTCATTAATCTCACAAAAAGTTTATATACATAAGAGGGTAAGCCTTCGTATCCTCTCCATATAAGGAATATTCACATATTGAGAGATATGATTAATATATTATACGATATTTATACATGAGTCCTCAATACTCCCCCTCAAGTTGGAGTATGAAGATTACGAATGCCCAACTTGTGACGCAAGTATGCGAATTGTTGTGAACCCAATGCCTTGGTCAAGATGTCAGCAGGCTGCTCCGTCGTGCTGATATAGGCTGTAGCTAGTTTACCCTCTTGAATAACATCTCGAACAAAATGACAATCCACCTCCATATGCTTAGTTCGTTCATGGAAAACTGGATTCGATGCTATGTGTAGTGCTGCCTTATTATCACAATGTAGACGCATCGGACCCTTATGCTCGTCATCGAAAGCTGATAGTAGTTGCCTATCCCATAGTAATTCACGTGTAGTCAAACCCATCGTTCGATACTCTGCCTCAGCAGATGAGCACGATACTGTTGGCTGCTTCTTTGTCTTCCACGCAATAGGCGAGTCTCCTAACAGAACAACATAGCCTGTGAGCGACCTGCGAGTTATAGGACATGCCGCCCAGTCCGAATCACAGAATGCTTTAAGAGATAAGTCAGAGTCCGAGCTCAATAATATACCCTGGCCTGGACATCCTTTAAGATAGCGTACAACCCGAATCGCAGCCTCCCAATGCTTAGTACGTGGGTGTTGCATAAACTGAGTTAAGATATGCACCGCATAAGACAGCTCTGGTCGAGTATAAGTCAGATAAACCAAGCGACCCACTAATCTTCTATATTCCTCTGGATCACGAAAGAAAGCTCCTTCACTTGTAGCTAACTTTTGATTTTGTTCCATTGGTGTCGCAGCCGGCTTACTCGAGATCACTCTCTGAAACAATGTCGAGAGCATATTTGCGGTGAGATAAGTAGATTCATGCATCAGATCGAGCAACTTCGATTCCAAGAAAGTATTTCAGTGGCCCCAAGTCTTTCATGTGAAAGCACTGACTCAAGTATCCTTTGAACTTCTTAATCTCGCCTGAATCATTCCCACCAATCAACAAATCATCCACATAGATAAGAACATACAGTCGCATAGTTCCACGCGTTAACACAAACATTGAGTAATCAGACTTCTTCTGAACGAAGCCATACCCTTTTAAAGCTGCAGTAAGCTTAGAAAACCAGCAACGAGGAGATTGACGCAGTCCATATATTGACTTCTTCAGTTTACAGACCTTGTTCTTATCTTTTGAAGCAAACCCCGGAGGTAACTTCATATATACGTCTTCCTCAATATCTTCATGGAGGAATGCATTGTGAACATCCATTTGATAGACCTCCCATTTCTTGACAGCCGCTATTTTCAAAAACGTCCTCACCGTAGTCATCTTGATAACTGGTGCAAATGTCTCATCATAATCAACTCCCTCTTCTTGTCTATTTCCATACGCGACCAACCTTGCTTTATATCTTTCAATCTCACCATTTGCCTTGTATTTGATGGTAAAAACCCAGCGACATCCAATCGCCTTCTTTCCCGGTGGAAGGTCTGTAACAAACCATGTGTCCTTTGTCTCAAGAGCATCAACCTCACCTGAGATTGCATTGCGCCATCTTTTATCTTTCACTGCCTCAGCATACGATTTAGGTATATATCCTTCTGTAACAGCTGCAAGGAATGCACTATGCGCACCAGAGAATTTGTCACACGATACATAGTTAGAGATAGGATATAGTACCGTACCTTGGCTCGAAGATGCTGTATTAGGCGGAGCAGGGGAGAGTGGAGAAGGGTCTATGGAGCATCGAGCATTATAAACCATGTAATCATTAAGGCGAGTCGGTTTGGTTTTCATACGCTGACCTCTTCCCAGATTTTTATCTTCCACAGTAACTGGTGTAGTTTCAACAACCTCTTCTTCTACATTAACACAGGTTTCGACGATATGATCACTCCCCCTGTCCTCAACAGTAGGTGAAGATAAAACTCTCTGAATCTCCAAAAAAATCTTCATCGTACACAACTGCTTGTGGAGATGAGTGTGTTGTCAATGGAGTTGACTCATCTGAAGCTAGTGTAGCAAAAGGGAACTCAGATTCATTGAACACCACATCTCGAGAAACAAAGAATTCTTTCTTTTGGATAACATACACACGCCATCCCTTCTGTCCAAATGGATACCCAACGAACACACACCGACGACTCCTCTCTCCAAATTTATCTTTATGGCGAGACTGTTTATGGGCAAAGCACAAGCTTCCAAATACCCGTAACCAACTAAAATCCGGTGTCTTCCCATACAACATCTCGTACGGCGTCTTACCTTGAAGTAAGGTTGATGGAGTCCTATTAATAACATGACAAGCTGCCAAAACACACTCTCCCCAAAATCTTATCAGTATACTTGCCTGGAACATCAATGATCTTGCAACATTTAGAATATGTCGATGTTTTCTTTCGACACGTCCATTTTGTTGAGGCGTGTATACACAAGATGTCTGGTGTAGTATTCCTTCCTTACCGAAGTATGATTTTAAGCACATAAATTCTCCACCGTTCTCGCTGCGAAGCACTCTAACCTTCTTCTCAAATTGGCGCTCTACCATAGAAAAACATTTATGAGTGTTCCAGCAACTTCACTCTTCTCCTTAAGTAAATAAATCCATACAGCCCGAGAATAGTCATCAACTATTGTGAGGAAATAAGCTGATCCATTTGAGGACAATGTCCGATAAGAACCCCATATATCACAATGAATTAAGTCAAAAACACCATCAGCTTTATTAGAACTTTCATGAAAAGAATCTCTCGTTTGTTTGGCCCTCAAACAAATATCACAACTCAAATCCGACTCAACTAGTTTTCCAACTTCAACAGTACTCGATAAATAAGATAAAACACGACTAGAAGGATGCCCGAGGCGACGATGCCAAAGATTATGAGATCTCAAACTCACTGCCTTGTGTATCCTTGTGCCGATGACTCCTCTAAAGACATAGACCCCTCCGCACTCTTCACCCGCTCCAATCAGCGTCTTCGTAGTACGGTCCTGCAATATACACAACTCATCAGTGAATGTAATTGATCCCTTAACAACTTTAAGCAACTTTGCTACTGAGATCAAAGAACAAGTCAAGTCTTTAGAATATAAGACTCCTTTTAACCATAAATCTCCTCCTAGACACAAATCTCCATGTTTTATGGCTAAGGCACTCTTGCCATCCGGTAAACCAATATCACAAGGAGCAATATCAGTAACATTAGACAAATAACGCAGATTCCACGTCATATGGTTCGACGCACTAATAAACTCTGCATATTTTTTTTTTACCATTCAGCTTTTCACTACTCTCTGCATTTTCTGATTTTTGAGATGACAGAAAACTGAGAAGAGCAGTCCATTGATCATCGTTAAGTTGCGGAAGAGAATGACGATCGTATGAACTTTCCTTCTTTGCTGAATTTGCTAAGACGTGAGGCATTTGTGCCATGTGGGCACGTCCATAGGTTCCGCGACCTCCACTGCGGCCTGCTGCACCACCTCCACGTCCAAACCTTCCACGACCTCTGCCTCCTCTTCCTCTTTCACTGAAGTCTCTGCCTCTCTCACCCCAATACTCAGGATAGCCTATCAACTGATAACAATCTAACTTTGTGTGTCCAGTCTTTCCACAATGCCCACACACCGTCTCTTTTGAGGCAAAGCGGTTCCCTGCATTTGCTGAAAATCCAACAACTTCAGTTGGAGTCTCCCTGTTCCGTGCTATGGTTTGCTGTCGCTCTTCGCGAACAATCCGCTGATACACTTGTGTGAGCTTGGGAAGTGGCTCAATGCTTGTTATGGTAGAGCGCACTGTCCCAAATCTCGTTGTATCCAAGCCATTCAAGAATGTATTTGTCTTCTCTTCATTCCTATCTTCCTCCAGTTGCTGTGCAAGTTCTCCACAGCTACACGTCCTGATCGGTTAATACACCGCTAGTTCATCCCACATCTTCTTCAGCTTTCCATAATACACCAAAACAGAGTCTCCATCCTGCCTACAGTTCGCTATCTCACCTCGCAGCTCACTGATACGAGGTCCGTTTCCAACAGAGAACTGTAGTTTAATATCCTCCCACAGAGAATATGCTTCATCCACCATTGAGATCGAACTTTTGAGTGTTGGTTCGACTGTATTCATGATCCATGCCACCAACATCGAGTTCACTACATCCCACTGCTCTATCTCATCCTCCTTTTCTGGTTTTGTTAGTGTTCCGTCAATGAAACCCAACTTTCTCTTGGTGCGCAAGGCGTTCCGCACATGCTTTGCCCAATCCTCGTAGTTTTCTCCCTTTAGTTGAACCGTTGTGATCACGTTTCCTGGTCCATCTGATGGATGAAGGTAAAACGGTGACAGAGTTTTCTTCTCCATCCCTGTTAACATACCAGCGCCGCCTTCCGCAAGCCCTCCGTCATCTTTCTTTGTCCTCATCGTTTCTTTCTGCAAAATTTTCTTCTCTTTTTTTTCTGGTTAATTCTCTATGAACACTTGTGGTTCTGATACCATGTCAAAGAGAGAATACAATCTCGTGCCGTCTTATTAATCTCACAAAAGGTTTATATACATAAGAGGGTAAGCCCTCGTATCCTTTCCATATAAAGAATATTCACATATTGAGAGATATGATTAATATATTATACGATATTTATACATGAGTCCTCGGTACTATATAACAGGTGTTATTTTTTCATTCAACATTGGTTTAAAATTTATACGTCAAATAGTGGTGGCCATACTACGCCCACTCAAATTCAACAGATTAAATATCGTAAAATTAGTCGTTAATTCAATGTTTTTTATTCCCTCAGCTGTTTTTTTATAATAAAACGGACCAATTTCAATTACGTTGCGAGGCTATAATATTAGAGGAACCCAAGAAAGTATTGCTTAAACATAATAATAGACACGAGATTCTTGAAGGAACACAAAGGATTTAAATAAAACCTAAGTGTTTGATTTTCTTTATCTTTACCACTTTTCGCTTTTTTCTTCTTCTTATAAATCATGAATTTTGGGGACAATTTCAATTTATAACACAAAATAGTTTAAGAGTAGCCTCTTATTAGACATTCAAAATGAGTCCTAATTCATTTCCAGGAAAGTATTCTTTTTTACAACCCCTCTGAACAGGGGCGGACTCACGCCTATAGGAGGTGTGGCACGTGCCACAGCCTAATTTATAAAAATTCTTGTAGAAAAGTGGACACAGATGAAAATTAACAGCTCTTTGCTTAAATGATTGAACAGTGCCCCATATAACTCTAGACAAGCCGTAGGCTTGTTTTTAATTTCCAGATTTTCTTAACTCATTTATTATATCGTATTTACCCTTTCATAAAGATTTGTTATTTCACCTTTGTTTCTTTTTTTTTGTTCTCGTTTGTTTCTTTGTTACTAGTAGAAAATAAAATCTTTTATTCTTTTTCTTTAAGATTAGATTTTTACCTTTTCTAAAATAAAAGTCACTTTATTTAAGTTTTACATTAACAATTTTTTTTATCAAACTTAAATTAAAGTAAATATTTTTTTCAAAACTTAAATTATAATTTTGTAATATTACTTAAAGGTATTCAATATTATACAAATGTTTATCATTTTTATTTAATTAATTTTAAAATAAATACAAAAATTTAAAGATTAATGTAATTAAAAATACATTATAGTATTTATAATTGATATTTATTTATATATATATATAGTGCTCCATGTTAAATTATTTTCTGGGTCCGCCCCTGCCTCTGAAGAAAGTGGTGATATTTTAGTTTAAAATTGATATGTTAGAAAAAAAAATTATGGTAGTTTTTGAAAATATAAAGAAAATTTCCAATATAAAATTTTTCTGAATAAAATATTGATGATTCATAGGAGGATACCCGAGATTCATGAAGTAATCTCACCGAAGATTCTATGATAGCTATAATTTATCCACCAAACTATTGTACGTACGTATGCTATGATAGCTATATTCTATGATAGCTATACTTACGTCCCTTTTTTTTTTTGGATTAACATCTTTATTGAAATAATATTTTTACCCTTATCTTTTTTTAATTAAAGCATGAGAATGTATGCATAGACTGTTAAACATTTGCTAGTGCCTGACAGTGGAGACGCCGACGGGAGGGTGCCGGTGATTGGAAGTCGGTATTGTGTTGAAGCGTTAGGTCTTCCCGTCAAATCTGAATGGCGCTCTTGGTTCCACAATCATCAGGTTAATGTAAATTTATTGTTTACGGTGGTTATATACATATTGAATGTATCATCTTATTTTTAGTTAGCCTATATCATTGTAGATTCTACATTTGCTTTTAGGTATTTATGTATTCAAGTCTTTTTTCGTTATGTGATTGTTGTGATTTGTGAAGGTTGGAGGGAGGATAACGGAGTACGAGGGAGGGTTAACGTTTGTAACAGTGAGAGGAGCTGGACACTTGGTACCTCTCAATAAACCTGAAGAAGCTCTCGCACTTTTCAGTTCCTTTCTTAATGGTCAAGCACTTCCGTCACTCCCCTAGATATTATCACAATATCATATATATATACTGTCTTTTCTTGTTTGTTTGTTACTGGTTCTAAAATAAAACATGGATAAATCATAAATAATAAATCCAATCACATGTACATATTACTGTTCTATTTCTACTATCCAACCATCTAATGGTAATAATAATGAGTTTGGACAACAAGTATCACATGAATTTGTACGAAAGGTGTGAAAACGTAAATACACATATCTAAATTCATCTGAGTTTAAGATTTTTGTTTTCCTTCATCTGAGTGGTGAGTACATGATTTGCCGTGTCAGTCACATTAGATATTACCCATCTCAACCACGTCTTGTTACGCCTTCTCTTAGTTGTGTTATGACAGGCCCGGGGAGAACAGCAAGGACACGATATCGTGTTTCCTCTTCTTTTTTGCCATTCCAATATCATTTACACAATTAATTTCATATAAACTAGTATTTTAAGACGATTTGTCTTCCATTTTACTCCTATTTGTAAGAGAGATCGACTCTAGCCTTCAAAATTCCTTTTCACTAGATGTACTCTTGATTTGAAATCCAAGAGCATTGTTGTATTCCATACCATTTGCTACTTTGTGTGATGGTCCGTTTGGATTGGAAAGTACAACAAAACTCATACTTATGAAATTCGAATTGTTTTAGAGCGCTTAACATCACAAATTAAGGTGACTATTCTGAAGTTTAAATTTTTTGAAGGATAATCTACCTTTTTTTATGACTTTACTCGTGTTGTACTTTCAAAAAAAAAAATTTCACATGTTGTTTAAGTTTTCATCTCTATCTTTTATTGCTGTGTTGTATAAAATTTTCTGTTTGTCCCACATCATTTATTAGTTTGCATCTCTATCATATATGAATAAAATATGTCGTGCTTAAGAAAAAAATACCAATACTATAAAAGAAATTGCATAAAATCTTTCAACTGAATTTTGATAATGTTTTGATTTTCCAATTGTCCCCAAAAACATTCCAGTTATATAGTTTGTCTATTATAGTTACTAGGTAATACTCGCGCTACCCCGCGGAAGTTTTTTATATAAAAGTTTTATAAGTATTATATTTTATAGATTTATTTTTCAACTTTTAATATTAAATAAAATTTGATTAAAATGAGATATCAATAGACTATCAGTGCTAAATTTCAAGTGTGAGGGAATTTCAACTTTTTTTTTATTTTCTGAGATATTTTATATCTATTTTTAATTTAATGATATTTCTGAATAATTGAGAAATTTTGTTTGTAATGTATAGGTTGTGTTTTTTGGTCTAGTGTGAAGTTTGGTCTCATTTATTCTTATTTAAAACTTAATTGTTGATTTGTAAAAATACATTGTAAATATATGTTACTTGAAAATGTAGTGAAGTTATAACCATATCTCGTACTGGTTAGGAATGTACACTTCAAAAAGAAGATGATTCACATAATAATATTGAACAAAGTCAATGCTTCATTCACTTAACAGATGGATTGCTCCCTCTATGATTGATACAGATTGTTAGATTCCTGCAACTTTTATGAACTTCCTCTTGTATTCTATAAAATACTGAACTTGGTGATACAACGGAATTGCGGTGATGTTTCGAACAAGATGCTTGATTATCACTGAGTTTCTCTAGGTCTGGTGATTCTGTTGTTGTTCTTGTTGATGATCACTAGATTATAAACTTTGTCTCATCTCCAGTGCTTTTAACCTGGCTATTTGAAGCTTGTACAAGATCTTAACAAAAAGAAATTCCAATAAAATGATCATGGTTTGCTTCGTTTCTGTTAGCTTTTAATAAATAAAACAGGAACTCGAGGTTTTTAACGGCAGCTTATGCTTTCACCTTCTGCATATTTTCTCAAGCTGCTGTCTTCGGTTCCTATCTTTGCAATCTGTAAGCAATCATACAAAGAAAAAATGAAAGATTCATGGCTGTTCTGAGATCATTTTTGCTCTTTTATCCATTTTTACTTCTCACCTCACATCTACAAGGATTTATTTTTACAAGACCTGCTCTAATTTCAACCACAGAAATTTAACAACCATAGAATGAGCTGAGTAGTTAAGTTATTGAGGAGACTAAAGCCGATTATTGTTAATACAACTCTTCTGGGCTCATATGGGTAGCTATATCTCAACCAACATTACACTGCTGTCGTCATCTCTCACTCCTTTGTATTCTCTGCTTTCGCCTCTACTCTGACGTCCTTTATGAAGTGATGAAGTTTCTTAACCCATCAAATAAATCCACCTCATGCTATGTCCTTGATTTTAGTCAGCTTATTTCTTCCTGAAATAGTAATGAAGTCCGTAGTAAGCTTTGTTTCATCCTTTCCAAATAAATCAATCTTCGGATCAAAATTAATACCTAATGAAAACGATGGTGGCTTGATTTGGAGAGGAAGAGGAAGAATCCTAATGCGTTGATGTGATGTGTACAAAAAAAATGTGATGTACAATGAACTTCGTTTTAGAAAGTTGTAAGAGTTTACAGACCCAAAAAATTTTAGTTATTTTTTTAAAAGACTGATACTTAAATCTTTATTAAACTGTCAAAAATATGCAAAACTCAGCATCACAAATTATGAGCAACACTCATATAAAAAGCTCATTCGTATATCTAAAAGCTTACTATTGTTTTTTTTGAAACTTAGGCTCCGAATGGTGACGGCGGATTTAGTATTAAAAGCGGTGCAGAATTAAAGTGTAGGACGGTGCAACTGCGGTTCATGCGGAATTAGAGTGTGGTACGGTACAACTGCGATTTTAAGTAAAAAGTGGTGCGGAATATTGTTTGATTGGTGACATATATATTTGCGGTATTGAGTAATTATTTAATTAATAAAATAATAATAATGTAAAATATGGAAAATATTTAAATAATAGAACTATTATATTAACATAATAAATATATTTTAAATAATATATTTTAAATAAAAATTTTTGATTGGTAAAAAAATTATTATACTGTATAAATAAATTAATATTAAGTAGTGTTAATGATGTAAGTTTATCAACTACAATTTTATATTTTTATAGATCTGTATTTTAAAAATAATTATTTATAATTTGTAATGAAATAAAAAAAAATTTATTTAGGCACCTTTAAATTAAGTCATAAAAACATAAAATAACAATAAATTTTTATTAATTTGCTGATTTTTGAATCTAGCTTACTGTATTTTTTATATTTTTATTTTATTTTTTTTTGTTTGGAGATGACACATTTGAAAAAAGAAACTTTTTTTTTTCTGTTAAAACACATGAAGGTATATTACTTTGGATCAAACTAATCGGCATACTTCACTTACTTTTAATAGAATATAAATATAATGCAAAAACTAAACAATTGTAGCTATAAATTTGCTAAAAGTAACTATGAAGTTTGTAGCAATCTCGTTGCCTTATTGATTACGTTATATTTTAGTAGCTATTCTTACGGTACATTTATTGAAAATAAATTAATTTTTAGAAAATAATGTTAAAAATTGTTATCCGGTGCGTTATTCTCAAAACCGCTGGGTATTGACTGCTTTCCAATTTTGAAGTGCGGTTTGTTGATTTGCTGAGTAAATTTTATTGTATGCGTTTTTGCTTTTTCTTTTTCGAAAACCGCAGTACATCTGACAAAAAAGTGTGATTGGTGCACTAAAAGCATTGTTGTGAAAACCGCTTTGAAATCCGCGATGGTGTTGTCACCATTCATTACCTTGGCTTACTATTGTTTCAGAATATATATATATCCAATCATAGTTATTTGATTCGTTATCTCTTATATGTTTTGTGCAATAAAAAACTTCTCTACTACAACTCTTTTGAAGTACGACAGTAGAAGAAGAAAGAAACTCTGATTTATAAACAAACTGGAAAACCACATTAGATGTGTAACCGAGCACGACAAATCTCTCGCCTTTGTGATCATACAAAGGAACATAACGTATACCCTGTCTCAGCTCGCCACAGACAAACATGTCTGTCCCGAGAAGTCGTCCTTCTCTGGCATGAACTTCAACCGTGAGCAACGCCAGCTCTGGTACTGTGAGCGGAAACTCAAACTACTCGTCCCAAAATGGCCCCCAAGTGTTTTCTTCTTTCTTTATTTTCTTAATTACTCTATCACCTCTTACTCCTGTTAGCCCCACCTGCTTTCACAAAAAAAAATAGTTCAATGCATATGAAATAGATCCCATAGTAGAGAATCTCAATGTATTAAGCATCTAAATCAAAGTGACTTGTTGGGGAAAGCGGACACGAAGCGCAGCGGAATGTAGCAATCGTGTTTCTCCTGACCTTATGAGAATCTGAGAGAAAAATACTTTGACGATAGCAGAATATAATATAAGCAATAACTAAATGAGACAAACACTTTTTACGTGGAAAACCTCCTCGATGTGAGAAGGAAAAACCACGGGACCGTAGTCCACTCAACAATCCACTATATAAATGTATGTGAGTACAACCACGTCCTCCCTGTTCAACAACCTGAACAGAACAGAGACTCAAGCTACAAAGAACTATCTCCAACACAAGAATAACAACAACAAGAGAGCAACACAAAGCTTCAAAACCCGCAGAAACCAAACGACCTCAGCTCACAAGGATTCCGGCAACCAGAGACTAATCCCACCGTACAAATCCAAGATAAACCAGTCAAAAATACCTCTGCCAAATTTCAGCTCAATCAGAGAAGATCTCACCGTCGGATTTACCAAACACTCAAGACAGCACTGCTGAAGAACTGTGACGACCAGCTTCACTAAAACCTAGACAACAGAAGATCCAACCATTGAAATCTAAATCCCTTCGGTGAAAATTTAACTCACTGACTGTAGAAGCTTCCCACAAAATATCAGCCCGATCAGGATCCGTTTGACCCTCCAAATCTGCCTTGACAAACCCATACGAAATTCTGCCTCCTTCCCTCTTTTCTCTCTTTTGTCTTTTTGATTCTTGTAAGTCTCTACATAAAAATTAGGTCAAAAGACTATATATATGTGTCTCACTAACCCTAAAAACCTCCAAGGCCCAATACTAATCTCATGGACTAATACCAATGGCCCAACTTCCAAGTTTGGTTATCACCAACCAAACCCAATGGGTTTCCTCCATCTAGAAGGAACCCAACAAACTCCCCCTCCGACTAGGTGGAGGAAACAGCCATTACGACTATCCCTCGGCATACTTCAAGCTTCCCTCTCGGCAAAGACTTTGTCATTATATCAGCTCCATTATCATCCGTATGAACTTTCTCAAGTTCCACTTCCTTAGAAGCAACCACATCTCGTATCCAATGACACCTCCTCTGAATGTGTTTTGATTTCGAATGAAATGTAGAGTTCTTCCCGAGACAGATGGTGCTTTGACTATCACAAAACAACACATACTTTTCTTGCTTGAAACCAATCTCTTCACAGAAGTTCTTCATCCACAACAACTCTTTACAAGCTTCAGTTGCAGCAATGAACTCTACCTCAGTGGTAGATAGTGCAACGCACTTTTGCAGCCTTGACTGCCATGCCACAGCTCCACCCGCAAATGTTACCAAGTAACCCGAAGTAGACTTGCTAGAATCAACATCTCCAGACATGTCAGAATCAGTGAAACTGACCAGTAAAGGCTTCTTACCCCCAAATGTAATCTTCAGATCAGAAGTCCCTCTGAGATATCTCAAAATCCACTTCACAGCATTCCAATGTTCTCTTCCTGGATTGGAGATAAACCTGCTGACAACTCCAACGGCGTAAGCTAAATCCGGTCTTGTACAGACCATGTCATACATCAAACTACCCACTGCAGAAGCATATGGAACCTTCTCCATATCTTCCTTCTCTGCATATGTCTTCGGACTTTGTTGACTGCTCAGTCTTAAGTGTGGAGCAAGAGGAGTACTCAACACTTTAGACTTGTCCATGTGAAACCGCTTAAGTACTTTTTCAATGTACTTCTCCTGAGATAAGTGAATCAGCTTCTCACCTCTATCTCGAACAATTCTCATACCAAGAATCTGTTTCGCTGGACCCATATCTTTCATGGCAAAGGACTCACTGAGCTGCTCTTTCAGCTCCTTAATTTTGTCCATGTTCCTGCCCACAATCAACATATCATCGACATACAGCAACAAGATGATAAAATCATCCTCACCAAACACCTTCACAAATACACAATGGTATGAATCAGTCTCTGCATAACCATGCTCCCCCATAACAGACTTGAACTTCATGTACCACTGCCTTGGTGCTTATTTCAATCCATAAAGGCTTTTCTTCAAGTGGCAAACCAAATTTTCTTTGTCCTTTTTCACATAGTCTTCCGGTTGTTCCATGTAGATCTCTTCCTCCAAATCACCATGGAGAAAAACAGTCTTCACATCCATTTGCTCAACCTCTAGATCAAGGCTCGCTGCCAATCCAAGCACAACCCGAATGGATGACATCTTCACAACAGGAGAAAAGATTTCATCATAATCAATTCCCTTCTTTTGGATGTAGCCTTTCACAACCAATCTAGCCTTGTGTCGAGGTGGCAAATTGTCGTCCTCATGCTTAATTCTGTACACCCACTTATTAAGCAGAGCCTTCTTGCCCTTAGGCAATTCCACCAACTCAAAAGTATGGTTCTCCTCAAAAGAATTCATCTCCTCATCCATGGCTCCAAACCACATATCCTTGTGTTCATCCTCCAAAGCTTCATCATAACTTTCAGGCTCTCCCCCATCAGTAAGTAATACATAATCACTAGGATCATACCTTGTCGACGGTTTAAGACCTCTCTCGGATCTTCTTACAACAATAGGTTGGTTCTCAGCAGCTGGTGTCTCACCATGATCGTCACCATGATCACCACTACCATCTTCATGTGCGGGAGCATCTGCACTGGGTGTATTATCCTGAACCTCAACCTCAACCTCACCGTGGACCGATGTAGAAGGAGTAGCCTCTAAATCAATCAAACTCTCATAAACCTAAGCTGGAATTTTGGACTTGTCAATGTCCTTAATCGTTTGATCTTCCATGAACACAACATCTCTGCTCCTTACGAGCTTCCTTTCAACGGGATCATAAAATCTGTACCTGAACTCATCCTGACCATAACCGATGAACACACACTGCCGTGACTTCATCTCAAGCTTCGATCTCTCATCCTTGGGAATATGAACAAATGCCTTACACCCAAAGACCCTCAAGTGACTGTAAGAGACATCCTTACCAGTCCAAACCCTCTCTGGAATATCACCATCCAATGGAGCACTCGGTGACAAATTCAGTACATGAACCACCGTGTTCAAAGCTTCTCCCCAGAAAGTCATCGATAAGCCTGACTGTGAGATCAAACATCTCATCCTCTCGACAATCGTCCTATTCATCCTTTCAGCCAACCCATTCAACTGTGGAGTCTTAGGTGGCGTGAACTGATGCCTTATCCCATGCTCTTTGCAATAAGCATCAAATGGTCCAGAATATTCTCCACCATTATCACTGCGGATACACTTCAGCTTCTTCCCCGTTTGTCTCTCAACCAACGCCACAAAATGCTTGAAATATCCCAACACCTGATCCTTCGTCCTCATAGGAAATACCCACAACTTCCTTGAATGATCATCAATGAAAGTCACAAAATATGATGCGCCGCCAAGAGATCTTGTCCTCATTGGACCACACACATCTGAATGTACCAAATCCAGTACCTCGGGTTTCCTAGAAGGCGCATAAGACTTGAAAGACACTCTGTGTTGTTTTCCCGCAAAGCAATGCGAACACTTCTGCAGGTGCAAACCAGAGATTCCTTGAATCACCTCATTCTTAGACAACACAGACATTCCCTTCTCATTCATGTGACCGAGTCTCTTATGCCATAACTCCATGGCACCATCATTCTCCACCGCATTAACAGCGTCTTTGGAGACCTTAGCCTGCATCCAATAGAAGGATGATCACTTCTCACCTCGAGCCACAATCAAAGAACCACGAGAGAGCTTCCATTTACCACCACCGTGCAAACTGAAATAACCCTCATCATCAAGTCTTCCCGTCGATATCAGATTCATCCTAATATCAGGAACATGCTTAACTTCCTTAAGCACCAACCTAGTCCCAAGACTAGTCTCCAAGCATATATCGCCAATGCCAGAAACTTGAGCCATTGCATCATTTCCCATCTTCACGGAACCATAATTACCCGTAGTATAGGTAGAAAACAAATCCCACTGTGATGTTGCATGAGTAGTGGCTCCACTATCAATCACCCAACTGGTGTCTTGTCATGCGACATTAATAGCATCACCCTCAAGAAGAATGAGAAACTGATCTTCGGTGACAGTCACCCGATCCACCTTTTCTTCTTGATTACGTTGCTGTTTGTTTTTCAACTTCTAGCAATCCTTCTTCATGTGCCCTTTCTTGTGACAGAAATATCACTCCATGTTAGCAAATTTATTAGATTTGCTTCTGCTCCTGTTCTTGTCTCTCTTGGGATCTCTACTCGAACTCCTCCCCCTTGACTCAGTAACAAAGACATCTGAACGCGAACTACTAGCATTCGACTGGCTTCTTGCTTCCTCATTAAGAACACTGCTCTTCACTGAATCCATCAAAATAACACCTTCTGACGCGGAGTTACAAAGAGACATCCTGAAAACCTCCCAAGAATCCGGTAAAGTACCGAGAAGCCACAGACCGTGAATCTCATCATCAAACCTGATGCCCATATCAGACAGCTTTTTGAGCAATCCCTGAAACGCATTCAAGTGATCCGTCATTGGAGTTCCCTCCTGATACCTCAGCTCAATCAACTTCTTGATCATGTACATCTTGTTGTTTCCGGTCTTCCTAGCATACAACTGCTCCAGCTTCTTCCACAAAGAACGAGCATTTGTCTCAGTCTCAATATGATGCAAAACATTATCATCTACCCACTGCCTTATCAACCCACACACTTTGCGATGCAGCAGCTTCCACTCTTCATCCGTCTTCTTCTCAGGTTTCTTCTCCTCGAAGACTGAAACATGGAATTCTTTAACAAAGAGCAAATCATCCATCTTGCCCTTCCATAGATGATAGTTAGCACCATTCAAGCTTATCATCCTGCTCGTATTTTCCATCATTCTCACAATCAACAATAACCCGAAGTTATCAAACCCAAAGCTCTAAAACCAGAAGCTGTGATACCACTTTATTGGGGAAAGCGGACACGAGGCGCAGTGGAATGTAGCAATCGTGTTTCCCCTGACCTTGTGAGAATCTGAGAGAAAAATACTTCGACGATAGCAGGATATAATATAAGCAATAACTAAATGAGACAAGCACTTTTTACGTGGAAAACCTCTTCGATGTGAGAAGGAAAAACCACGGGACCGTAGTCCACTCAACAATCCACTATATAAATGTATGTGAGTACAACCACGTCCTCCCTGTTCAACAACCTGAACAGAACAGAGACTCAAGCTACAAAGAGCTATCTCCAACACAAGAACAACAACAACAAGAGAGCAACACAAAGCTTCAAAACCAGCAGAAACCAAACGACCTCAGCTCACAAGGATTCCGGAAACCAGAGACTAATCCCACCGTACAAATCCAAGATAAACCAGTCAAAAATACCTCTGCCAAATTTCAGCTCAATCAGAGAAGATCTCACCGTCGGATTTACCAAACACTCAAGACAGCACTGCTAAAGAACTGTGACGACCAGCTTCACTAAAACCTAGACAACAGAAGATCCAACCGTTGAAATCTAAATCCCTTCGGTGAACCTTTAACTCACTGACTGTAGAAGCTTCCCACAAAATATCATCCCGATCAGGATCCGTTTGATCCTCCAAATCTGCCTTGACAAACCCATACGAAATTCTGCCTCCTTCCCTCTTTTCTCTCTTTTGTCTTTTTGATTCTTGTAAGTCTCTACATAAAAATTAGGTCAAGAGACTATATATATGTGTCTCACTAACCCTAAGAACCTCCAAGGCCCAATACTAATCTCATGGACTAATACCAATGGTCCAACTTCCAAGTTTGGTTATCACCAACCAAACCCAATGGGTTTCCTCCATCTAGAAGGAACCCAACATGACTTGTATAATGAGTTGCTTGCCGTTGTGTTGAAGTTAGGAGAAGGCCAAGGGTTGAAACTTGCTCGCTGGAAACCAGAGTCCCATCCTTTTCCCATGTATAATCTCCTCTCAGAGTTGTTTTGATTGGTAACTTCGCTTTGGAGTTCCGTCTGTACCTTTGTTCATCGAAAGTCTGGCTTCTTCACGTATTGGATCATCCAGAAAGCTCTTCCATAGCCCTGCAGATCAGAGGTACAAGATGCATCAGTATGATGGGGTTTTGGTAAATGTTGAAAATGCCCGAGAGGAAAAAAAACAAAAAAAAAATTACAAACGTGTTTTGAAAGCGACCATTTGTGCTTCGTACACCCAACCGCTGAATGGCTTGTAGTTGGAGGAGGTTACTCGTGTGGCCTTTGGACATATCCTCAATACTCAATAGGTTAGAGCAGCGAAGGTTAAAAATTAGTGAGGAAGCTCAATCGGAAAAGAATAGTTAGCTTATGTGTACAAACGAAATGAATACATTGGTTGATGAAGTTTTTTTATTTATTGACATGTCTAAAGTCTCAGACATTTAAAAAGCTGAGGTGTCATGCTCTGGAGTGAACCTTAGTCCATTATTGTGCTGATTCAAGTCCGATCCATCTGCTCATTTTACAAAATTTTATCATCTAATTATTTTAATCTAAAGTTCTAAGTTGATTCCTCTTTGTAGGGAAAGGCTAAAGGAATATGATTTCGAATGTGGGAATTTGGGTGACAGAGATAATTTGGAGGAAGATTAGTTTGAAAAAAAAAAAAAATCTAACCGTATGAAACTAAATAGGTCGAATTGAGTTTGGAAAAAACAAATGTGGAGAATTTTGCAATTATAGATAACATCAGGGGTGAAAGTGAAACACTTGAGTGGAACATTTCTTATCCAAAACCCAACTCTTCCGCTGAAACCCTCCTCCGTCTTCTCCATCTCATCCTCCAATGGAGTCGCTCCTGCACTCGTCTTCGTCTCTAGTATCTCTCGGACCCAGAATAGACGGCCGAGATTCGTTCATCAACTCTGCCCGCGTGTGCTTCATACCTAGTCTCGGCCGCAGAGGATCAAAGTCCCTTCCTTTGGTCGCCGCCGCGAAGAAGAAGAAAAGCAAGAAAGATGACAATCACAGCTTCTCCGCTAGACCTGACGAAGCCACCGGTCCGTTTCCCGAATCCATTCTTCTGAAAGAGGTTCCCTTTCTCTCTCAGTTAGCTCGCGAGAATAATGGTTACTGTTGTTCTCTGTTTTTAGTCCTAACATTGATGCTTAAAGTTTTGAACTTTTTTTTGTTTATATGAATTGGGTTTTGTAGAAGAAGGTCGATGAGGAAGGTGATCTTCTTCCTGAGTTCGCTGATGATGAAGAAAGTAAGAGACTTTCCTTGTTTTAAAACTATCTGCCTCTTGTACTCTGTTTCTTACTTGTTGTTTGAAAACAGAGGAGCTATACGAGTTTCTTGATCTTCAGCTTCAGAGTGACTTGAATGAAGAAAGGAGTAAGTTCATCTTCTTCTTCTTTAAAGTTTAAACCCGGTTCCGGTTTGATAATGTATAACCTGTCTGTGTAGTGAGACACTATGAGGTGGTTTACTTGATTCATGAGAAACATGCAGAGGAGGTCGAAAGAGTCAATGAGAAAGTTCAAGGTAAACAAAAGTTTTCTCCTTTGTTCATGTAGGTTCCTTTAGTTATATATTAATTATTTGTGTGTTCTTTGATGATATTCAGAGTTCTTGAAAGAGAAGAAGGGGAAAGTGTGGAGGTTTAGTGACTGGGGAATGCGTAGACTGGCGTATAAGATACAGAAGGCAGAGAATGCACATTATATACTGATGAACTTTGAGATGGAAGCGAAACACTTGAACGAGTTCAAAGGGATGTTGGATGGTGATGAGAGGGTGATTAGGCATCTCGTGATGAAACGTGATGAGGCTATTACAGAAGACTGCCCTCCCCCTCCCGAGTTTCACTCTGTTCGTGCAAGTATGGACGAGGATGACGTCTTTGATGATGATGAGGAAGAGGAGTTTGAAGAAGAGGAAGAAGGTGATGATGTAGAGTACGAAGTAGATGAGGATGGTAATGTTGTTATGGTGGTGTATGAAGATGAACAAGGGGAAGGGGAAGAAGATGGAGATGATGTACAAGAACAAGGACAGGGCCAGTCAAATAAAGACTTGAGAGAAAACCGAACAACGGTTAACGTTTGATGAGGTTAGAGAGCTGTTTGTAGATCTTTCAGCGTTTTGGGACATGGGATTTGTATGACAATATTACATCATCAAACGTACCAAATCAAGAATGAGAAACTAAAAACTTAAACTTGTTTGAAGCTGTCTCAAGGAACATAAAAGAAAGAAACAACAAAATCCATTAGAAACTCATAAGCACATTTCCATTAGATGATTATATACTTTATTCTCGGTTCGAGGTTAGAATTAGCGTTTAGAAGGCCTAACGTCATTAGCGGTAACAGACCCTCTGACTCTTGGATACATTGCCCACCAATATAGCATTTCTTTAATTAATTTTGGGTATTTTAAACCTATGAAAAAGTTCATGCTAATCTTTAAATGGAGCTGCGGTTATTCTAATGTGAAGTATATAAAACATGGTTCCATATTTGGGTAACCACGCGTGATTAGTATTTTTTTAAAACTCAGGTCGTTTAACTTTCCAACTAGGTGTTTTGCCCGCGATACGGGCTTAAACATTTTCATAAATTTTTGAAAAGTTCTTTGTACATTATATTCATTATACTAAAATAAATCTTAAATAACTCAATATTATATTTTTAATTATATAATTAAAAAAATTATTTGATTAATATTTAATTATATAGTTTAAGTTTTAAACTTTTTACTAAAATACTTTTTCAGATAACAATACAATATATATAAAAATATCTTTTTTAGTTATATTTTTAGATTTTGGATAATTCAATATTCTATTTTAATTATATAATAAGATTTTTATTTGATTAATATTTAGTTATATAATTAATGTTTTTAACTTTTTACTAAAAGACTTTTTCAGATAACAATACAATATATACATCAATTATCTATGTTTAAATTATATTTTCAGATTTTGGATAATTCTTACTATTATTAATTTTAATCAATTATCTAATCAAATAAATTAAAATTTCGTTTTTATGTTTTAATTTATTTATACATTTTATTCATTAAGGGTATAAACGATATTAACCACTCTAACTTTTAATGTGAGAGCTCAATTCTAAAAAATTACTTCGCAAATAATAATATAGATTTTTTTTTCTTTATAATATTTTTTGTCACTTAAAAAACGTTTAATTAAATCAAAACTATGGTGAATAAAAACTGGAAACTCCATAATCTTATTCGCTTTTATTGATTTTTTTTTTTTTAATTTTGCCTCTAAATTTTTGCAACGTTTATAGCAAAAATAAAGATACTAGACAAAAGTTTTGATGATGTCAGTAGTCATATCGGCAATATCATGAACGGCTTTGTTACGTTGGCTCACCGGTAATGGACAACTTCCGGCGAACTGGTTCTCACAATCACCCGACGCCTTCACAACGTCTTGCAAGTTAGCTATCGCAGCAGAGTACTTCTTAGCCTGTAGATTAGCCAAAGCCCCCGGCAAATACCTATCACTAGACGCACCGTAATCCTGATCAACGCAAGTTCCGTACTTCTCAAAAGCTGAGCGATCTCCTCCAGTGCGCCGTAACTCGGAGATGAGATAAGTTAATGTATCGTTCGCTTTCTTTGTTGTCGCATCGATAGAGATCGACGCAAGCCCTAATGCATGAAAAGTAACACATATAAGTATATTTGTTTGCTACATAACTTTGCAATATGTATGAGGGTATAGCCGATGATGACAATGTTTAGGTGAATCATATGTCAAATATCATAACCATCTAGTCATATGCTTACAGAAAAATATTATTCTTAATCGAGTTCTTATTCACAGTGATTTATGATCTTACCTTGGAGATCTGAGGTTTTGCTTCTAGGATTAAGATTGAGAGTAGAGACGCATAGAGGTTGATAACGGTTTGTTTTGCAGAGCTGTTGTATAAGATTTGGTTGAGACAAGGCTATTTGGATTTGGATGAACAAGAAAATTGAGAATAATTTCATAAAGTTATTCATTTTGTTATACTGAGAGCTACAAAAAAGAAAAGAAAGTTGGTGAATCGTTTCTGATTTTTGAGATTGCCCTTTTATTGAGTAAAAAGCTCTTTGGTTGTTGAACAAATAAAAAAAAGTTTCCTAAGTTTTCAAAATGAATATAAAATGGGAGAATTGCCAAGTGTGACTCAAAACTTGGAGTCAAACCCAAAACAATACCCCAACTTGGGTCAAACGCAAAAGTAACCTAAAAGGCTATTGAAATTACAACTATCCCCTTGTGACCAAACAAAAAAACGGAATTTTTTTTACGTTTCTACCCCTCGCAAGTCGTCTGTTTAGACGACTTGAAAATAAGTCGTCCAGACGACTTAACTGAAAGTCGTCTGGACAGTTAGTCTTAAACATAATTTAAAAATTTTGTAAAAAATATTTTGATAAGTGAAAAATGGGAATTATGTAATTAACATATGTCTTAGGAGGTATAAATTAAGATATAACAAATTTCAATTGTTTTCAGCATAGATGAGTGAAAGTAGTGAGTCATGATATTCTTTAGTTTATGTTTCATCAACATATGTTGTAGTATTGTATGTGTTCTTAGGGTTAGATTTTGGAAAGCATTAAAACCGTTTTTGAAAATTTTTAAAATTACTTATCCGTGTTCATTTCTGTGTATATTAAACACTATTTAAGTATAATTTGATTTTATAACGTGGTTAGTTAGTTAATCTAGTCATTTTAGTTTAGGGGTTCATTTTAGGGTCTAGGACGACTTAATATTTTGTCGTCTGAAAACAGACGACTAAATATTTTGTCGTGGGCATGTATGATTAGATTTGTATTTGAACATGATTTTTGTATTTGAACATGATTTTTTAACATGATTTTTGTATTTGAACATGATTTTTTAACATGATTTTTGTATTTGAACATGATTTTTTAACATGATTTTTGTATTTGAACATGATATAAGTTGTCTGGAAGAAATAAGTCGTCTGGAAGGTTTTCCAACTGGACGACTTACAAATAAGTCGTCTGGAAGGTTTTCCAACTGGACGACTTACAAATAAGTCGTCTAGAAGGTTTGGACGACTTATTATAAGTCGTCTGGAAGGTTTTCCAACTGGACGACTTACAAATAAGTCGTCTAGAAGGTTTGGACGACTTATTGTAAGTCGTCTGGAAGGTTTTCCAACTGGACGACTTACAAATAAGTCGTCTAGAAGGTTTGGACGACTTGAAGGGATAGTAGAAGGTAGTCTAAAAATAAAATACACTTGAAGGGATAGTAGAAGGTCGTCTAAAAATAAAATACACTGGACGACTTAGTAGAAGGTCGTCTAAAAATAAAATACACTAGACGACTTAGTAGAAGCTCGTCTAAAAATAAAATACACTGGACGACTAAAAATTTAGTCGTCTGGACGGGTAATCAAGACTGGACGACTTAAATTTAGGTCGTCTGGACAACTAGTCAACTGGTTGTGTACATTGTGGTTTCGTATGGCCAGTTTCCTTGCAGTTTGAGCATCTCCGTGCCCTGTGTTTCTTCCTGGGTTTGTGTCCTCTCATCCTAGATAGCTCCAACCAAGATTGCCATCTTGATTTCTTCGGTCTCCCCCGACCACGCTTTAGTTCTGGAGGAAAGCATTCTCGTTCCTCAATATGTTGTGACACGATAGGATATATATTCTCTGAGTATCCTGCATACAGATAATTCTTTGAGTACAGTGGACATACAAGTGTGGAGATATGCAAACCAGCATGTATTCCAGCAGCTATAGCATGAGAGCAAGGTATTTTCTCCACTCCATAGACACCACAATCACACTTTGCATGTTCCAAATCAACCACACAGTCCATTTTGCCACCTTTGACAAAGAAATGCCATCCATCAATTGGTTCGACCGTCATCGTACCCGCTATCTCTTCTC
Organism: Brassica napus; assembly: GCF_020379485.1. Lineage (NCBI taxonomy): Eukaryota > Viridiplantae > Streptophyta > Magnoliopsida > Brassicales > Brassicaceae > Brassica > Brassica napus. The sequence continues at coordinate 43,023,386 of NC_063444.1, forward strand.
GAACAGCAAGCAAGTATTCAACACCCCCGCTATGTTCAGTTGTGAGACTCAAAGCATCTTGTCTCCTTTTCCAATACCATTTTCCTAACTTCTGCCTTATGAACTCCAGCAGGAACGTAATCGGAAATCCTCTTGCTCGCTTCAGTGCGGAATTAATAGATTCAGCAATGTTGCTTGTTTTTATGTTGAACCTGTTCCCCTTACAATAAACCCTTGACCATAGCCTGACGTCGGCTTTCTCCAAATACGTTGCAAGTTCCGGGTTTGCACTCCGTATCTCAGCCATGTACCGGTCAAAATCGTAAACCGTGTGAGCATAAGCAGCCCCTTTCACCAAGTACATGAGATGTTTCCCTTTAAACTTTTTGACAATGTTATCTTGAAGGTGATAATAACATATTCCTCGGGTTGCCCAAGGAAACACCTTATCACACGCACTTTTAATGGCCTTGTGCCGGTCGGAGACTATCACCAGAGGCTTGTCATGAGATATACAACTAGCCAATTTTGTGAAAAACCATTCCCAAGAAGGTATATCTTCCTCATCCACGATCCCAAAAGCCAATGGGAATATCTGAAAATTGCCATCTTGTGCGGCTGCAACTAACATAGTTCCTCCATACTTTCCACTTAGGTGAGTTCCATCCACCACAATGACCCTTCTCTGATACTTAAAACCTTTGATAGAAGCTCCAAAAGAGAGAAATAGATACTTAAATCTTTTCATAGAATCAAGTTCTATCGCCGTGATAGAATCAGGATTTGCAATGGAGATTTGCTCGAGATATGATGCCAGACGCGAATACCCTTCTTCTGCTGATCCTCTCACCAATCTTTGTGCATATAACAGTGCTCTGTATGAAGTGGTGTAATCAAGCGCCATGCCAAACATGTTCCTCATTGCATCAGTGATATGCTGCGGAGTTATCCCATCAATGATTCCAACACGATCAATGAAAAGACTACCTACATACTTCGGAGTACAGTGTCTCCGCTGAGCGATTCGGTCTCCCGCTGAGCATAAATGTTTTTCCACATACTTTGTTACCCAAAACGTGTTTGTCCCATGTTTGACACTCGCTCTGACCTTCCATCCACAATAGCTAACCGGACATGTTGCCACAACGAGAGTTTTCGTTGATTTGTATAATCTGAAAGAAAACTTACCCCTCACTGCTGCCAACCGCAGCTCTGAAAGCAGTGCACCCTTGCTAACAAAACTCTGGTTGACATAGATACTGGTACCATTCGATTTTCCTCCTTCAATAGCATTTGTCTTAGCATAAGTCTTTTGGATTTCTTCAAAACAAATATTATCATCATCTTCCTCGTCCTCATCTGGAACCTTTCCATAAAGACTGTAATCCCCACCATTCTGATCCGTTTCACCAACAATAGAATTATCAGCATCCTCCTCCCCATTTTCCTCCTCCTCATTATCACCAACATCTTCAAAACATTCATCAGCTTCATCATCATCACCAACATCTTCTTCCCATTCACCAGCTTCATCATCATCACCAACATCTTCTTCCCATTCACCAGCTTCATCATTATCACCAACATCTTTTTCCCATTCACCAGCTTCATCAATATCCCTTTTCTCTGAAACCATTTCGACCTTGCTGCGGCTTGATACACAAAGACATACTCTATGGGTTTTGAGTATCTCCAGCAAGTTTCGAACTTGTCTATCACTTGTAACATGAATGGGAAGACTGCCTGGAGCCATCATCATTTCTGCTGGTAATGAGTAGCTAATCTCCACACTCACTGTTCTCATGTCCAGGTTATAATCTTCTTGAGCCATTGCAACAAGTTCAGCATGTGTTGAATCTTCATTCAATAAAAACAATCTTGCTCCTTTGAGATCATCAACCACAAATTCCCAACGGAAATCTCTCAACAACCATTCTCCATACACTGCATGTAACTGAAAAATCATCTACAAATATTCAAAATAAAACACATTAGTAAACATAGAGAAAATGAAGAAGTTCAATAAACATTGCCGCAGACGACTTAGCATTAAGTCGTCCAGAAGACTTAAAGGTAAGTCGTCTAAAGAGGTCACTTTTGCAATTGAAAATTAAAAGGGACGACTTAATTCTAAGTCGTCCGGCTTTGTTTGTTAAAAAAAAAACTTCAGACGACTTATATATAAGTCGTCTACGAGAAACGGGCTAGTTTTGCATTTGACCGAATCGTGTCAGATCTTTGACTATTTCTGGACGACTTATAATTCAGTCGTCTCTAGGAAAGTTAAAATTTCAATATTTTATGAAAACTTGACGACTTACGTGTAAGTCGTCCTAGGTTAGTTTTGTAATTGAAAAATAAAACTTGAAATTTAACTTTCTCCAGACGACTTAGATGAAAGTCGTCCAGCTAAACGACTTAATTTAAGGTCGTCCGGGATAAGCAAGGTTTGACCAGAAAATTGGGAAAAATTCTGGACGACTTCGCTTTCCCCGGACGACTTTAAATTAAGTCTTCTGGAGGGACGACTTTATATTAAGTCATCTGGTTAAAGTTAAATTATGAAGTTTTATTTTTCAATTACAAAACTAACCTAGGACGACTTACACGTAAGTCGTCAAGTTTTCATAAAATATTGAAATTTTAACTTTCCCAGAGACGACTGAATTATAAGTCGTCCAGAAATAGTCAAAGATCTGACACGATTCGGTCAAATGCAAAACTAGCCCGTTTCTCGTAGACGACGTATATATAAGTCGTCTGGAGTGTTTTTTTTTAACAAACAAAGCTGGACGACTTAATTTAAGTCGTCCGTTTGACCAGAAGACTCATCAGTAAGTCTTCTACATACAGATGACTTACTAGTAAGTCTTCTACGCGAACAGATCTTGAAAAAAAATTCAAATTCGTACCTTAAACTAGGTGAGATGACTTTGTTTGCACACAAGGTCTTCTCCAACCACCCAGAACCTCAAACGAAAGCAACCGTAAGTCAAAACGAAAGAAATATGGCTCTGTCAACCATAGCCCATATTTTGAATCAAAAGCTTGAGTTTTTTGGATGAATATAGAGAGAAAGTGAAAGAAATGTTGTTTTTAGTTCATAACAATTGAAACAGAGAGAGTGTAAAGAGATTTACGTGCATTAAAGGGCAATAAAAGCTCCAAACAGTTCGTACAAGGTTGTTGCCACTATTCATTGCAGTGGCAATATTGTAAATACTTGAAGAAGATGAGGTTGAGACAGTAAAGAAGCCATTTTTGAAAAAAAAAAAAAATGTTAATGGCATTTTCGTAGATAAAATGCAGGTGTGGGGTTAAAATCTCAAAAAAAAAAAAGGAGTCAAAAGAAAAGGTTAGTTTTCTGTTTGACTCCAAGTTTTGAGTCACTTTTGCAAAAAGCCCATATAAAATAGATATGGACATAAATTTAATAAGAGTTACTAAGACAAATACCAACAGATTCTCCTTGTTTAATTTACTGATTTACTGTGATTTAATTTCAAATAAATTAGGCAACAACCTTTACTTCTTTCGGTCAAATATCAGTAGAAGCCAATTGACCTCTTTCGATCAAAGAACAGTATAAGGCAATTAACCTCTCACTTGACGGGAAAAAAAAAGACCACGACCATTTTCGTATACTAGCTAAGCCTTTATTGTCTTTCTTGCTGTTCTTGAAGATAAACATTAAGAAATTCCATAGGATAGATTTAAAAAGGTTTCTTTCACAAATATATACCATAAAAATAAAAATAACCAAAATAAACTTAAATATTTTATCAAAGAAGTAAATACACTTATATCTTTAGAGTTAATTAATCTAGACATTAGATTTTAGAGTTAAAGGGTGAGGTTTAGGGTTTAGAATAAAGGGTTTAAAATTTAGAGTTTAGAGTTGATGAGTGGGGTTTTCGGATATGATTTAAAAATTTTTAAATTAAAGAAAAGAGTTAAAATTTTCAAAATAAAAATGTTGTTTTAGTCTTTTTAGTTTTTGAGATCTATTTTCATGATAAAAACTTAAAAAAATCTATTCGAGAGAATTGTCCACAAAGATATGACTATGTCCCTTCAACAAATCAATAAACAACTTATGCTTAATGAATTATGGAACATTTTATTGCTTATCAAATTTTAAAAGTATAATGAGTAATAAATTATAGAAAATTTTATACAGATAAGATTTTTATATATGGTTCTTTGTGATACCTTTATGTTTAATGAATTATAGAAAAAATATAACTTATCAAATTTTAAAAGTACAATAAGTAATAAATTTAGAGTTATCCTAGGGTGAACTTCTAGATTCACCAACAAATAGGATTTCATTATTTCAAATTCGTTATCTTTTAGAAAAGAAAATAAAATATTGTCAAGTTATATTATATTTTTAAAATAAAAAGGCAAAAAAATATAAAAATAGTAGTAGTTACAGAAAAAATAAGTTTAAAAAATATTTTTAACGTCGTCAGTAAAACACTAAACCCTAAACCCTAAATCTTCAACCCTAAACCGTTAGGTAAATCATAAACCATTGGATAAATCCTAAACTCTAAATTAAAAACACTAAACGCTAAATCCTAAACTCTAAACCCTTGATTGTTTTAGTGTTTAGTGTTTCTGATTTAGAGTTTATGATTTATCCAATGGTTTAGATCTAACATTTAATAATATGTTATATTACATAAAATATCATTAGTAATTAATGAAAATACTATAATTTCATGAAAAGTAATTATGGAAAACAATATTATAATACTACTAGATATATTTCCAAACAACACAATAACCAATCTTATTTAAACAGTATTATAATTTGGATCTAACATTTAATCATATGTTATATATTACATAAAATATCTTTAGTAATTAATGAAAATACTAGAATTTCATTAAAATTAATTATAGAAAACAATATTTTACTACTATATGTATTTTCAAACAACACAATAATTAATCTGACTCCTCCTTCCATTTTAAACACTCAAAAGGATCTGGAACCCACCTTTACCCAAGGGTCATATCATATTACCTTCCTCCGCTAGATTTACCTCGGACGGAGCTGACAATCTTGTGTCCAAAACATTTGGTCCCACCTTTTTAATAACTTTGTATTAATCTTTTCAAATTTCTTGATAAATCAAATTATTGATTAAAACACTCAAATGATTTATGAAAATTATAAAATAAGTAAACTATTTTTTGCAGGTCTAGATATTAAAAATAGGGTTCATAAAAAAAAGATATTACAAAATAGTATAATTTAGTATAAAATTAATTAAATTAATAGATTATTTTATTTATATTTTCTTGAACAGAAAATGACATTCATATAAATTTAAATAAGATTTCATATTAAATTAGATGTATAAAGAAAATGCTAGAGTCGATAAATTGACATCAAATAAGTTTTATAAAAATTATCAAAATATATATCACAAAATTAATCAAATAAATTAAAAAGATTTATTAAAAATTCATAACGGAACGAGTTAATTATAAATACAATAAAATAATATATATTAATAATTTTCATATTTAATTAAATTAAAAATGCATTTACATATTTTTAAAATACAGTAAATAAAAAATTTAAATATTTTAATTTTATAAATTAGATTTATTAAAAAAATATTCTCGCGCTTTAAAGTGGATCATAATCCAGTTCATTTTTAAATTGTTTTCATCTTCGTTCCTATTTAGGCCTATTCCTATTGTTTTTTTATGGTAACCGGTTATAAAAAAATGGAAAAACATATCTTAATCGTTTTTATTGTATACATTATTCGTTTTTCTTTCGAATTTTCGCACCATTGCTCGCAAAAAAGAAAAAAGAATCTAAATTTACGTTCTAATTGACAAATGTTTTGATGACATCAGCATATTGGCGATATAATGAACACATTTGTTATGTTGCCGGTTTCCGGACAATATCCGGCGAACTGGTCCTCACAAATACCCGGCACAGACACAACTTCTTTCATGTGAGACATCGCCGTAAAATACTTCTTAGCCTTTAAACACCCAAAGCTACCCGTAAAAACCTATCAATAGCCGCGCCGTACTCCTCCATGCAAGTTCCGTAAATCTCGTATTCTTCTTTTTTGCTAAATGGTAAATATCATTGATGAAATGAAAGTTTGGTTACAAACTTAATTGAACCACAATCTGCAGAGAGCTCATCTGATCCTAGTGACCGCAAAAAATTAAAAAACCACTAGGATAGATAAAGATTAATTCCAAGCCTCAAACAAAGAGGACTTGAGATTAATAGGTAGTAAGATCAAGTAAAACAACAATGTAAACCCCTCTTCAAAGCGCTTCTTGCGGAAGCAAGAGAATAACCTGGAAAATCAGCCGAGAACTCACCGAAGTGGCTCCGAGCAGGCATCGACGGAAGCGCCTGGCTTACGCCCCGGAGCTCCGCTGGAGGAGGACCTCGACCAACCAACCTAACTATCTCGACTCGGAGACAAAAGCTCCGCCATACCAACACTGCGCACAAGGAAGCACGAGTTACGGTCAAGCGTAGGCGGTACAACTGGCTCCAAAAACCGCCCACGCGACACAAGATGCAGCAGAAACCATGAAAGAGCACAAAGTCAATCTTGTCGGAGCTTTGAACGAAGGCATGAAGCACAAAAGGAGGCATAACTCTCCTTGAAAGCATGTATCCACAAGGTGATAGAGAACTCCACCTAAGAGCAAGTGAGTCTCCACCGCGGTTGTCCTCAAACCCTAGTAGATGACGTCGGTAGCAGGAAGGGAGAGTCGAACATATCACCATAGAACCCATGGTTGTTGTCACTTGAGCTAAGGAAGAGGTTCCCAACGAGCTCCTCAGTCTCGCCGTTTCATCTCAGACCATGGGTATAAGACGGGAAGCTCTAAATTTGCGACCGAAGGAGGAGACAGGGGAAAGCAGAGGAGGCGGAAGGCCGGAGGAGAAGAGGCAGCGACGCACTTCATTCCGACACGCCCCCGTGGCGAATCTGACCCAGAACCACCGTAAGACAAACCCTAAATCTACCAAATCGACGGCGCCTCCTGCAAGCATACGGACTATCAAGATCTCGCCCTCTCTCCAGAGACGTTGGGGACACACCCAAACATCGTTTTTGTCATCGTATTCTTCACGGCCTACAAGGTTCTTATAAACAGAGATGAGGTAATTTAACGTCTCATTCGTTTTCTTTGTGGCAGCATCGATGAGATTGATGCAAGGCCTTTCCATAAAAATATGAAATGTATTTAAAAAAAAAACTAAAACATATAAGTATATTTTGTTTGCTACATAACTTTGCAATATGTGTGAGGGAATCGCATGATGACAAAGTTTACGTGAATTATATGTCAAATATCATAATCATAGTCATTTTTACAGAAAATGTTAATCAAATCGTTCTTTCACAATTATTTATTATCTCACCTTGGAGATTGGAGGTTTTGCTTCTAGCATCAAGATTGAGAGTAGAGACTCATAGGGTTTGATGACGGTTTCTTTTGCAGAGTTGCTGTATAAGATTAGTGCCCAGAGGAGACGGATTTCATTGAGACAAGGCTATCTGGATTTGGATAAACAAGGCAAAAATAGCGAATAATTTCATTTTGTTATTTGGTACTGGGTATGGGGCAAACCGTTTGCCCTTATAGAGTCAAGAACTCTTTAGGTTGTTGACCAAATTAAAGACTTTCTATAGTTTTCAGACTGCGTATAAAATAGATATGGACATCAAGTTAATAAGACAAAGACCAACATATTATCGTTGTTTAATTTACTGATTTGCTGTGATTAAGTTTCAAATACAATTCACTAGCCTTTTCGGTCAAAGACCCCTGTGAGGAAATATATATAACCTCTTCGTTGACGAAAAGAGACCTTGACCAGCCTTTCCAGTCAACAAACTCCATATATTAAAGAGAAATTCCATGATCAGTTTTTGTTGTCTTTATTTATATACTTGATTATGTTTGACTTGATAAACAAATGACTAGCTGTTCCTTACCCAAAAAAAAAACATATGACTAGATGTCCCTTAAGCCTAGGGGTGTTCAATCCGGATTTCGGTTCGGTTTCGGTTCGGTTTTTTCAGTTTTTCGGTATTTCGGTTAGTAAAATATAACTACCATTCTAAATCCATATTTACTTCAGTTCGGTTCAGATTATATACCGTCGGTTTGTGGTTTATTCGGTTTTCTACCTAAACATAATTATTTAGTTTGAAATCATATTATATAAATTTTAGAGTCATATTGTCATCGCAGTCATTTATTAAAAAATATTATATTTTCAAATAAATGAACAAAAAAATAAAAACGCTTATACCTTCTGATGAAATAATCAAATCTAGAATTAAAATCAAAGCTCAAAATTTTGAAAATAAAAATAAAAAACAAAAGAGAAGTATGAAAGAAAAGTTTTTCCACTCTTTCATATTTAGTGTTCATCAAAGTTATGCTTCTTCGAGTGAAACTCTGTTTGTTTAAAAATAAGAAAAAAGTTGTGAAGAATTTTTTCTAGTTATTATCCATCAAATTTATAACCTTCACTTCAATTTAATCAATGCTAAAAGAAAGAAAAAATGATTAAAAGAAGAAGACTAAGAAAATAAGAAGCCTCAATTGCGATGAATTGTTATTTAATTATATTTTAAGTGTTTTTCAAATTAGGATTCTTTATTACTATAGAAAAATATGGTAATAATTATTAACAAAAGAATGACTTATATTACAAATAGATTTTCATGTGACGTTATAAAATATGTACATATTTACATGTTTCTACTTTTGATCGGTTTTGTTCGGTTTATTCGGTTTAATCGGATATAAACCAAACCATATCCAAATCCTACGGTTTTTATAAAATCATATCCATTCGGTTTATATGGTATATACCAAAACCACACCATATTGTCTATTTCGGTTCGGTTCGGTTTGGTACGGTTCTGTTTTACAATATTGGACAGGCCTACTTAAGCCAGAAAACATATTCCCTCCGTATCCGAAATTAAGATTTTCTATAATTTATTATTGTTCCATAAAAATAGTTTTTTATATTTTAAGATATTTTTGTATACTTTTGAGAAATATTAATGGTGATTATTTGAATTGATTAAATTTTATTGGTGGGTAATTATTGAAAAATGTATTGAAAGATAAATTGTAAATATTTATTATATTTTTAATAAAGTGAAAACTTTAAAAATTCTTATTTTCGGAAATAAGACATTTGACATAAATGTTCATACATGTTGTTACATGCACGTATGACCAGAAAGTCCAAGCAATCTCGAAAAACGTGGTTAATAAGACTAACCAGATACTGTAATTAATTGTAGGTTGAAACGTCATGAATTTACATTAAATTAATAGATTTAAATGTATTTACATTAAATTAATAGATTAAGTGTATCGGTAGTCCTCCAAAATAAAAAACGTTTCGGCGTAATAATAACTTTTCACGCCTAGATACACATAAATATGTACACGCCTAGAAATATATCCTGATGCATCTTTTAGTTTTAAACGTTTTAAGAGAGAAAATGATGAAGACGATGATGATGATGGTAATGATGGCAATGATGATGGGAGTTGCGATGGGAGATATTGTAGATAAGACATGCAAACAGACGCCTGACTACAGTCTTTGTCTCTCTCTCCTTCGCTCCGATCCACGTAGTTCCTCCGCCGACACCGTCGGCCTTGGTCTCATCCTCGTCGACAAGATCAAGGTCTCTCTCTTACATGAACTAATTTTTGACATCAGATAATATATTCGAATATACGGTGGTTGATTTTGTAACAATTTAAAGTTAAACGTACGTGTGATTGTTACAAAACAACAAAAAAATTCTTCGAGGTTCATATTATGTAAGACTTCATCTGTTCAATGTAGGCGCTAGGGACTGAGACTCTCGGGCAGATCAACATGGCGTACAAAACAAAACCGATGCTGAAAAAACCACTCGATGAATGTAATCTGAGATACAAGACGATCGTAGACGTTGACGTCCACACAGCCATTATAGCTATCAAAGGAAACCCTAAGTTTGCGGAGGGTGCAATTGTTGACGCCGGCGTTGAAGCTTCCGTCTGCGAAGGAGGGTTTCCCAAAGGCCAATCTCCAATAACCGGTTTGACCCAGAAAATGAACGAGATCTGCGATGTAACCAGAGCCATCGTTCGCATGTTGCTCTGAATAATAATGTTTCTTGTAACTCTTACCTTATTGAAATTAAGCTGATATAAAAGTATAAAACCATCGATCCATACCTATTTAAACCCTGCGGATGAGTAGAGTTAATCTTAAGTTCTACTAAGCCGGTTGTACCTTACGTAAATGATTGAACCGGTTATCAAATACGGGCAAAAATGGGCACGAAGTTTCTGGAACCTAATCACGGGATATACAATATTCACGAGCCAGATAACGTACGACTGACGAGAGAAAGCCCCATAATATATATATTTTTCTCTTATAAGTACATAAAACAAATGTATTTTGAAATTATATGGTCGACGTCGGGATAGTGTAGATTATGTATAATGGTATTTTTGTCCCATATGGACCGACTCACATAGGAGCTATTCACCAAGACCACACATAGCATCTTTCCCTTGTTTTTGTGCCAACAAGCCAAAGGATAAAGTGTTGCAAACAAAAAGTAAAGAGCAGACACATATCCATGTTTACATATTAGACAATTAGGTAGTGATCTCAATCAATACACATATACACTAAAACACAAAATGAAGTTTTTTTTTTTTTGAAAAATTAAGTTTATACTCGAAACTACTCAGAGCTGCTTATAATTATAGTAAAAATCGTTTTTCATCACAAAGTTTCGTCACATGTGGAATTATAACTATGTATACCTAATAATCATTAGTCTTATTTATAAGAAAAATGATTAATCTATCTAAAGCTAAAACATGTCTTGGTGAATAAAAGAACACAAGTTTAGTAACATAAAAAAATTAAAGAGCAACTATATAAGTCTACAAACAGCTAGTTAATAATAGCACTCACAACAACACACACCTCTTATTCTATTTGCACATCAACTTTCTTCTCACACAACTCGGACAATGAAGAACTCCTCCGCCGTCACATCATCACCGTCTCTCTCCCTCTTCCTCCTCTTGCTCCTACTGTTTCTAGCTCAATCCTCCGATGACCTGATCGACACAATCTGCAAAGCGACACCATTCTTTGACCTCTGTGAAGCTTCTCTCCGCTCTCTCTCTCTCCCTCACCTCCAGATACAAAGTCTATAGCTTCCGCAATGGCCAACGTTGTGCTCGGAAACATGACCGATACCTTAGGATATATCCAATCACTCATCAGACATTCTCAAGATCCGGCCGCGGAGCGAGCGCAGTGCGCCGAGGTGTACCGGCCGGTGGTCCGGTTCAACATTCCTCAGGCCATCGAAGCAATGGGGCGAGGGGAATTCGGATTCGCAATGTATGTCCTCGGAGACGCTCAGAAACAGTCTGATTCTTGTCAGAAATGGATCAATAGTGCCGGCGCCGACGATGAAAGCTCGGTACCTCTTACGGCTAGAAACAAGCTGGTTAAGAATCTTTGTGACGTGGCGATATCTGTGATTAAGTCTCTAATGAATGGTCGTTAAGAATCTTTGTGTCTGTTGAAAATAATAATCATATATATACATATATTGGTAATCATTGACACGACACAAGCTAATTTTCTATTACAAGTTCGGAAGAATCCTGCTGGAATATCGATAATGTAGTAATTAACTACTTGGAAAAGGAAAGGAAAAAGTAAGAGAAGTACTCATCGACAAAATGACATATGCAGTTTTTGGATGGAAGCAACAAATGTAATCCAATGTGTTTGACGATGGTTTAGTATGAATATGGTTTTAATTAATTCCTGTTAAACTTATGTTCCATTTGTTTGTTTTTTCATAACAAGTAACAGAACCAAAATAAAACAGAATTTTAAAACGGTCGAATATCATTTCTGATGGAAATTTTTTAGTATTTCGTGCTAGATCGATCGCCTGTTATATTAACCGCGAAATGGTTTAAAAAAAATCTTAATATTATTTTCAATTCCACTTGTATATGTTTATATTTCCTGCATTTTTAGAAATTATTTGTGTAGTTGAGTAGATATGACAATTCAAAACTTAAGAGCAGATTCGTCCAACGAAAAACCTTAGCATATGAAAACTTATTGGGCCTTATAATGGCCCCACGAAGCATCCGGAGACAGCAATGAAACAGACATAATGGACATTTGAAATACACACACGTGGAATCACATGTTCAAATAGTTTTGCACAGCATTAAAAGTGGTCGTTAAGCTCAGTGGGAGTGTTTTTAGGTACAGCCACATGGATTCTGTTTCCAAATATACAATGCTATATAAATAATTGATTTAAATTTCAACTGCAAGCATCATTAGCATGTGAGTTTCAAATATTAAAAAGTATACCAATAATGATGATTTCATATATTTTCATACGTTTTGGTTTCGTCAAAATCTGGATGCTTCTTTGCATTCGTCAAAAGCACAACAATCATCTACTAATATAATCCCAGTTGTATTATATTAGTACATATAAAAATATATATAACACTGATTTTATTTTACTTTTGTAACTTCTCATACTATTTCTAGGAAAAAACATTACAAACTAATCCGCCGAGAAAGCAGCCAATTTTACCCCCAAAATTTATCTGTCCGAGTACACGGTCCACCGACAATCTAAACCGACAAATGGTTTGATGAACCAGTGACGAAATTGTCCAATTCCAGTTCTTTGGTTTAAGCTTCATTGTGAAACTCTCTCTATTCATCTTCTTTTCAAACCGGAAACCGGTTTTAGTAAACTGGAGTACATAAATAACAGGATTAGAAGTTATTCTTTTTCTTTTTGGTCAACGGATTACAAGTTATTCAGATAGTGAAAAGATAACTGCTCTTCTTAACCAGTTAGAGACAACTTACTTCGGCAATCTCTGTGCTAAACCCGGACCGGTATAACCACCATCCGGTTCACTCGCAGACGGAGTTCCCGCATATTGAACCGAAACAAAACCACCATTAGCTTTTCCGGTATCTACTAACGGAGATCTCCCGGAGCTAGCGGCTGCTCTCGGTGACAATCCTGAAATTTTCAGAAGAAAAAAACAGTCAAGGTTAATCAAAAATTGACAATAGCAAACGCAAACGCAATCGCAAATTAATCAAACCACACCTTGCAAAACGAGGACGAAGAAGAATATAACGGTGAGAAGCGTGGCCAATACATTGCCGAAAGAAGAAGCCGCAGACGCAGCTTTAGCCGCTCTCGATTTCTTCAAAGCTCTCATACGTTCGACCCTCGCGCGTTTCAGAATCGCCAATTCAGCGATCTCTCTTATCAGCTTCCGGTCCGCTGCGTCTAGAGACGGTCCGCGCGGCGGACGAGGAGGCTTCGACGCTGATTTCTTGCGGTTCTCCTTCCGATCGCTCCTTCCCCATCCCGGTTTCGCAGACTGAACCGGAGTCACGTCGTTTTCTAACGAACCGACGGTTTCTTCTCCGGTTATTACCGGTTTGTTATCTGTAGAAGTCGGTATCAATGGCTTCTCCGGCGATTCATTGACGCAGTGGACGAGTCCTTTCTCAAGATCGACATCAAAATCGAGACTCATTCCCATTATCCACTCAAAACGAGATAACAGAACCAAAAAAAAAGAACGCAGCTTCACACTTTACAGAAGGATCGTTGTTCTCTTAGCTCTTGAATCTCTAATGAAGATCTATTACCGATAAAGATGAAATGACACGCATATGCAAACTAGATGTCTCTGTGTTTGAGTTTGTCTTATATTGACGCTTGTGACGACGCGTTTAATAGCCAAAGCAAGTAAATAATTGAATTACAGCTAACACGTCGTCTCCAGAAGCAAACTAATCTGCAAAAATAAAATCACAAACTTTATTTTTTTATAATTAATAAAGAAAATATTTTAGTGCAGAATATAGATAATTACCGAATCGAAAATCACGTGGTATATATATAGATAAAAATAAAAGTAGAGAGATTGAATTGAAGTTTAGTTGATGCTTTTATTCAAGATACTGTCAAAAGTAGGTAACTAATCTCGGACATGGAGCAAGGAACAGCTGTGTTATTGCTTTTTTCGGTGCCGTGACTTAGGGGAAAAACATATAAATTAATTAAAATGAATTAAATTATTTTTCATCGAATCAAATATGAAAAAAACTGAACGAAAATGTTGTGAATAAAATTAGAAAAGTATTTGAAACTTGTTGTACCTTGGAACGAAAGAGAAGGAGACTCAGATCCGATACTGAAGAGACGAGTAGAGAGACCGAGGAGAAAATGGCGGATTAATTGTCCGAGTTCAGACCGATTCAAAAAAGAAAACTAAATCAGGACAAAGAAAAAGAAAGACTTTATACATACATTCGTCGAAATATAGATGGTTTTATTCTGAGATTTTGACAACGAAATAAATTAAATAATTTGATGAAAAAAAGACAGCAGAGTTGAATCCGAAACAGATATAGAAGTGTGTTGTGTTCGGACATGTGTTGCTGTCCTAAATATAAACTGAGATTACGCATGTGAGCTTTTTTCCAGCAGGGAAGCTTCACGTCACCGACGCAGAGAGAAATGGGCCAAATATTCTTTTATTCCATTTATATCCTCTTTTTCAGTTTTTCATGCTTTTGCACCTGTAAATATTAATTTGGCCTTTACTACTATTCAAATTTAGGAAGTCACAAACACTTTAACTAAATTTTTTAAAATAAATCTTTCTATTGTTTCAAGACTATACTATGTGTACATATTAAGTCTTTTAAATTTGGAAACCAGAACGAAAATTTATTACTTTATCTAGAACTTATCCTGTTTATTACAACTCTTTTTGTTCGTTGGATATTTTGTTTTTTCATAGATAAAAATAAATTTGTTATTTTTGTATGAAATGACAAGAAAAATCAAAACCAGAAACGGAATCGTTACTTTGGGTGGAAACACAAAATTCTCAGACTCAAGATATGGAACGCACCCAAATTCAAGTATCTTCGATAATAACGAGTATACCAGGTAGATGGTGTTTTACAGACGGATCTTGGAAAAATGAGGATAGCTTTTCAGGGCAAGGATGGTATAGTACCCTGGAAAGCTACAATGGACTAATGGAGCAAGGAACACGAGAGCGAGTCAGTCGCCACTACACTCAGAGATAGAGGCCCTTATATGGGCAATGGAATGTATGAGGAATCTTAGACAAGCATGGGTTACTTTTGTAATAGATAGTGCTCAATTAGTGAAGATGGTGTCGGAACCAGAAGAGTGGCCAGGCTTTGCAAGCTATTTAGAAGACATAAAAGTTTTAAAGAGGAGTTTTAACAGCTCAGAGATCATTCATATACCACGGACACAGAGCTTAAAGGCGGACAGTCTCGCACGCAGTGCAAGAAAGCAACTGTCGTTTGTCGTCTATATGGATGCAGAGCTACTGGGGTAGTTCGCAGAGTCTACATGAATCTGCTTTGTTTGCTGACAAAAAAAAAAAAATCAAAACCAGGACAGAATCAGGTAGACAAAGACAAATATGGCGACATGTATTGTCATACATTGAAGAGATTTGGACCCAATTTGATCACTATAAATCCATCGGACCCAGTTTACAAATATCTAAAAATAACGACCTCAACGAGAAACGCTCTCGCAACGCTGTGAAATATAGTGATTAGGTCCCTTGACTGTTAAATACTTTGTGATTTATCTCAGAAGTATCTAATTATGAATCTAACCTCGCGCTTAAAGAGAAAGCTCGTCAACGTCTTTTTTTTTTGTCGCAACGCGTCAAATTCGTCAACAACCTCGTTTTTTTTTGTTTACACTTTTAGCATTCTTTCTCATTTAAAATTCACTCTAATCAAATCATTAAACATATATTTTCTTGGTCAACACTTTCACATTTTATTATATTCTCTGTTACAAACCTCTACAAAGATTCCTCACTAACGAATTAGTGAATATTTTTTTTTTTTTTTTAATTTCAAAAAAAAAATATATATACGTAACTCCAGTTTCTACTTTCATCCCAACGAAATCAATAATTCTAGATAAATTAGAAGGCATGGAGGTGTCGGATTGGTAGGGAGCTATTCACATCCCACTTACAGACAACATTAAATATAAACGGTCCGTTTTCAAAATAATACCGTGGCCCCATGATCATTTATCATTTGTCTGTAGAAGTAAAATATACATTTATGTTCTTAATGGATTACTATGGTTACACAGCAAACATCATAAACCTTTTTAACTCCACGTAATAAATTTTGAGTTGGTTCTTATTTTTTTTTTGTCTTCTATTAATTTATTATAACATTTGAAACCGATGGTACAACGCAAAGCTGACAAGGATCACAACTCTTTCAGAAACTAAAACCGGCGAGTTCACAGATCGAACATCTCAGAGACAACAAGAAATACATGATTAAACATAAGACCAGAAGATAAACTCCTACTCCTAAAACCAACATCACTAAAGCCAAGGGGGTGTGTGCTTTAAACGCTTAGGAACTAAAGGAGTCATACTCAAACTCCAAAGCGAGGACAGACAAACGTTCATTCTGAAGACCTTGAAGAAGCACGTGCTGAACCTATAAACCAGAACTTGAAAGGACCATAAACCACCACAGGTCGAAACCACAAACTCGCGATTACAGCACGACATAAACAAACGAAAGACCAAAACCACCATAAAGCCAATAACTACTAACCACCCGTCTACAACGACAAACCAGATCCTCGAGAGAGCAAAGCACAAGGTCGAGTCTTGAAACTCCAAGTGGGGAAAACGTCAGAAAGGACCAACGGCTCAAACACGCAGATACCCGTTTACCCGAACTCAACCATCTACAAGCAAGAGAATGACCACCTCCTCGCAAGAGATCGAAACCACTGCGTCGTCTTGCAACCTCACTCCACACCATGAAGGCACAGAGAAAGCAAGTAGATACCTCCACAGCAACTTACCATCCAAAAGACGAACCCCACAAACGAGACTTTGACAAACACAAACCACCGAGTGGTCGAGAGAACGAGCAGAAGCAGGAGCCCCCCAGTTCAGAAGCTACGATTAGCGGAAAGCACAGCGGCGACAAAGTCATACCTGGAATACATAGCCCCGCCATATAATGACCCGTCGATATAACTTACGCACACGGCTAAACTCCGAAGAAGACAAGACAACACCAATGCACACAAGAACACAACTTGACTACTAACTAGATAAAGAGGGAGGAGGAGACGAACTGAAACCAATGGACTCTATGGACAACGATTGACAAGCTACAAATCAGATCCGAAAGAACAGTTAAACCCCATATCTGAACCGACACAAACCACCACCGCGAACCAGATGAAAGATTCGAACCAATCACAGCCACACCAACCAGCATTGAACCCAACATGAGCTCAGATCCTGAACCTCCCTTGACCAAAGAAACATAGACTAAAGAGAACTAAGACAAGGAAGGGCATCTCCGGTACCGGCGAGGAGCGCGAGTGACCAGAAAGGTGTCGATCTGAAAGAGTGAGGCGACATGCGGCAGGTAGAGATGAGAGAAAATTAGGGCGACTCCAGTGTCTTGAAATTTTTAAGTTGAGTTGGTTCTTATAGATCTGATTAAATTTCCATAACTAGGAGTTATTAATGAATTTTAATACTTTGGGGGAAAACTATGGAAAGAAACAGGTGGAAAGTTTTTTTTTTTGGTAGCAAAGACCAGACCAGTCAACTTCTGTCTGCTATGCCATTGCAGCGGCAGATCCTTAAAAGCTTAGGGCCTGTAAGTGTCCTAAGCTTATAACGTATTGAGCCGAGAAGCCCCGTTTTATAACCTTAATGCTACAATTCAAGTCCAGTTTCTTCCTTTTGTTTCGATTAAGGGTTGTAAATGTTATCATTTGAAGGAAGGAACAAGACTAACTTTCTTTATGTCGTTCAAAATGCATGGATGTCTCCCAAGTATAGGATGAATACCAAAACATAATGTATATACATAAAGTCATAAGAATCGTAAATAATGCATGGAAATGTGCATGTTATTACTGCCAATGTAAACCATATAATCGCTCTCTTTAACAACGAAAGTAGACTTTAATCTACACAATTATAAGCATGTTTGTGTGACGACAGAAAATCCACCACCTCACTATAACACGTTCCTAATCACGTAAAATAAGCTTATATCTCAATAGAAATTAGTTAGGGTGAGTCACCGTAGTTATCACTTCCCCCGTATCCGCTTCCATATCCTGATCCATTTCCACCGCTACCCCCACCAACACTTCTGCCTCCACCGCCACCTCCTCCCCCTCTCTTTTTTTTTTTTTTGCTAAGAATACTAGTATCATATTCATGATGTTCAGATTTTACAAAAAGTTAAATCTAGATAGTATTCTACCTTGGGAAAAAAGAAGAAAAAACAAGATAGAGCAATGGTGCTAAGAAGCCTAAAGATTATATAATCCAACTTGAAAAGAGATTTAGAAATTTCTTTCTATCCCTTCTTACCATGATAGTGTTCTTGACTTCTCGATATATCATCCTTGCAATCACCACTGGTCCAATGATGTTGTTGTTATGATACACATTGTTTCTCTGCTTCCACAGGTGATAGACAGTTGACTGGACAGCTAGCTTTCGAAGAATGATAGGGCTTGAAACAGCTGGAGATCTGATCCAAGATAGCAGTTCATTCCAGTCACGGAAGGGAAGAGTTGGCGGGTTGAGCCTAAATATAACATGTTGCCAGACCTCCCAACTAAATGGACAAGTCAACAACAAGTGATCTCTTGTTTCAGTGGAACCCGAGCAAAGACAACAAGATGTAGGAATTTGTAGTCCCCACGATGAGAGCCTTGCTCTAGTTGACAACCTCCTCCCCCTCTACCGCCACCACTTCCATATCCAGAGCCACTTCCATAACCTGATCCGTATCCGGAACCTCCGCTCTGAGCCGGACCTGAGCCCATTTCTATGAAACATTTGAATGGGCCCCAACATTTTAAGGGCCCCCATTTAAAAAAAAAATTCTATATATTAGTTTTTTTTAAAAGTTTTTGATATAATACACATCAAAACATAACTTTTGATTTTATATATTTACATATAATTGTTAAAAAGATTAAATGAGTTATATTATAGTGTGAAATTATATAAGATATGTATGATTTGTTTTGTTTAAATGTATTTATTTGATTGTAAAAAAAAATTGAATGGGGGCCAAATTTTTACAGGTCCGGCTCTGCCTCCGTTACCACTCCCACCACCACTGTTTCCTCCCCACAAAAATATTTTTGACTGTATTATGTAAATTTAATATATAGATATATATATATATATATATATATATATATATATATTATATAATTTTTTTTTCTACAAATTTAATGGGACATATGAAAACTTATACAAAACTAGTGGGTCAAATGCTATACTTTAACTAAATATTATAATAATTTTTTAAAAAAACACACCAAATTTTGTTTTTCTCCAATTTTAGTGGGGTCACCTGACCCCACAATCTCTTCTCAACCTCCTCCCCTGGCCATAACCACTTCCGGACCCATACCCTGAACCGTATCCACTCCCTGAACCTAATCCTTCTCCTCATCCTCCTCATCCTCCTCCACCACCACCACCACCTCTACCTCCTCCCCCGGAGCCTGAACTATATCCGGAACCTGAACCGGAGCCTCTACCAAGGGCTTTTGGTGATCTAACTGCTAACAGAGACGTCAAAAACTACTAAAACTAAGAAAGCAGCTCCTAACAACTTGAGGCTTCCCATTTTCATTACTTCCTATACGAACCAAACTAATCAGTCACTGACAAAAATATACTTCTTTGTGGCCAGTCACTGATAAAAAGGATACTTATTTGTGAATGACTAAGAAGAGTGAAGCTAGCTAGAGAAAGCCGTTTGTGAAGTTGGATCGGTTGATATATGGAGAGAATGTTGGTCTTTGTAAGTATTTATAAAGAACCGAAAATAATGGAAACGTGAGAGTCACGTAAGTTCTAGTAGCTTTGAACGATATGTGTGAACAATGGTGAACAAAGTGGGCCGGCAACTTCTTAGTGCTCTTCTTGGTGATGATACTGCCATTGCCACTCCTCCAATTCATATCATCCCAATTTTATATTTGAATTATGTACATATGTTGTATTGAAACATGTGGAATCCTCCTGATGGCTCATCTCTCTAAATTCTTAGTAAAAAGTTATATGCTTAACATGACAGACACGTATCGAAGTTTCCGAGTAGCAGGATACATCATACATCAACCAACATTTCCACAATGCCAAATATTGATTCATATTTGAAAAAGTTCACAACGATAATAAAATATACGTTGTGTGTGTGTACTTACTGAAGTACGTGGCCTTTTAGCCTTTTCATCTAAGGTAAAGAGCGAGAGAGCGAAATTTTGAATTTGTAGTTGGGTCATTGAACTTCAAATTGAAGAACAGAGTGAAGAACAAAAAAGAGAGAGGAGTTTAATCCAGAAAGTAAAGAAAAAAAGAGAGTAAAGAAAGAGAATTTTATTCCCTTAAATTTCACTTGTGTTTACAACTAAGTACATATAGAGAGATTTTGCAGAAAGGTAATCTAACAATTGAGTCTGATGTTACAAGTCTCCAACAGCTCTTTTAGTTAAAAAATCAAATGGTTTCTTTTGCCTCCAAAGTCGTGTTGGATAAGTTTATGTGGATGGATTTCTGCAGATGGTTCTTGTGGATGAATTCCTATGGATGGGTTTCTGCAGATGGATTTCTGTAGATGGGTTTCTGCAGATGGAATCTATGTTTTTTCTTCTTCTCAATACTCCCACTCAAGCTTGAGCATAAGGTATGGTCAAGATTGGAAGCCATGAACACATCCCTCATTAAAACCTTAGTGTGAAAAACCCAATGGGACAAAAACACAATAAAGAAAAAGAGTAGATGATTCATGGCAAATGGGATCATGATCTAGACAGGTCTATGAGTCCTAACCTTCGATGGATGGACTCACAAACTTTGGTGTTTACTCCTTTGGTGAAGATATCAGCTAGCTGGTCTTCACTTCTAGTGTAGCAAGGTAAGATAATCTTCTGCTCCACAGCTTGTCTCACTTTGTGACAGTCCACTTCAATGTGTTTTGTCCTCTCATGAAACACTGAGTTTGAAGCAATATGGATGGCCACCTGATTATCATAGTGCATTGTGATTGGTGTTGTAGTCTCTATGCCCAAGTCTCTTAGCAAGTTTCTGATCCATATGAGCTCACTAGTAAGCTTCATCATTGCTCTATATTCTGCCTCAACACTTGAACATGATACCACCTTTTGTTTCTTGCTTTTCCAAGTAACCAGATTGCCTCCAATGAAGGTGCAATAACCTGTAGTAGACAGGAACTCTATCACCAGCCCAATCTGCATCACAATATCCCACAATCTCTATGCTCTTGTTACATCCCATCCAAACACCTTGACCCGGAGCCTCCCTTAGGTACCTCATAACTCTTTCCACCATATTCCAATGATGAACCTTAGATGCTTCCATATGTTGGCTAACTTGGTTCACAACAAAGCAGATATCTGGTCTGGTAATGGTGAGATAGATCAGCTTCCCAACCATGCTTCTATAGAGCTTGAAGTCTCCAAATGGTTTATCCTCAAACTCCCCCTCACGCAAGACTTTGTACCCTTCTTCAAGTGGTGTTTTAGCTACTCTCGCTCCAAGCTTTCCTGCCTCATTGAAAAGATCAAGTGTGTACTTCCTTTAAGATAAGAAAAGCCCCTCTTTAGAGCGGCATATTTCTATCCCTAGAAAATACTTTAGCTCACCCAAATCTTTTATATCAAAAGTAGACTTAAGAAACACTTTGGTTGAGATGATACCTTCCTTGTCACTTCATGTGATGATAATATCATCTACATAAATAAGAATCACCACAATTCCTTGCTTGCTTGTGAGTGTGAAGAGTGTATGATCAGCTTATGATTTTACAAACCGCTTCCATTGAGAGTTGTACTCAGTTTGTGGTACCAAGCCGTTGGTGACTGTTTTAATCCATAGATTGCTTTCTTCAACCTTTGGACATTCCCTGGCTTGACCATGTCTTCCATACCCAGAGGTGGCCTCATGTAAACCTCATCCTCCAGCTCTCCTTGAAGAAAAGCATTTTTGACATCCATCTGCCATAAATCCATTCCAAGTTCACTGCCAAGGAGAGTAGAATCCTTATGGTGTGAAGTTTAGCTACTGGTGCAAATGTATCCAGATAGTCTTCTTTATAGACTTGGGTGTATCTTCTTGCAACTAACCTTGTCTTCTTTCTTTCTGGTTTCCCATTGGCAAGGTACTTGATGGTGAAGAGTAGACGGCTTGTAACCGCTTTCTTTCCTTTGGGGAGCTCAGTTTCATACCAAGTATCATTCTTGATCATGGCACCAACTTCATCCCCAACTGACTCTCTCCACTTTTATGCTCCATGGCTTCTTCATAAGTCTTTGGTACATACTCTTGATCCAGGTTGCTGATGAAGACTACATGCTCTTGAGGATAACTCGCAAAAGAACATGTTGCTTGGATAGGATGAGCCACTGCATTGTTTTTGAAGTATACTTTGGTGTCCATCCACTGAGATGGTTTCTTCACCCTTGTACTCCTCCTTAATGGTTGAACTTCTTGTTACATTCCATCTTGATCATGAACAAATTCTTAGCTTCCTCGTGGATAGCTTCGTCATGGATAGCTTCCTCGTGGATAACTTGCAAATTAGGTTGATTTCCCCCCCCCCCCCTCATGATCAGGATGGACTGCTTCTTCAATTGGTGCAACTTCATCCACAACTGGAGGTATAGGTGAAGTGCTCGGTGCTCCACTTGTTTGAGGCTGGCTGATGCCTAGGCTTCCCAGAATGATTCTCAAGTTATTTGTCCTATTTGAGGATCCTTGTGAGAGATCCTGAAGGCTTTCCCAACTCTTGTCATCATAGTATCCTTTTGATTCCACAAACTTAACATCCCGTGAGACCATAACTCGTCTTGATTCAGGTATGTAGCACTTGTACCCCTTTTGCGCATGAGTATATCCTATGAACATGCCTTTGGCACTCTTGGCTTCAAGCTTGTTTCTCTGTTCCCCTGGTATCAAGACATAGCACACACACCCAAAAACACGCAAGTGATCAATTGGAGGTTTTATTTTGTTTAATACCTGAAAGGGAGAGATATCTTGGAGGACTTTGGTGGGGATCTTGTTGATCAAATAACATGCTGAGACCACAACATCTCCCCAGAACCTCTTTGAAACATTGGTATGGAACATCATGCTCCTTGCAACCTCCATAAGATGGTGATTCTTCCTTTCAACAACTCCATTCTGTTGTGGTGTGTATGGGCAGCTTGTTTGATGGATTATGCCATGTTTTGCTAAGTGATGTTTGAAAGCAGTGCTTGTGTATTTCCCACCATTATCAGACCTAAAAGTTTTGATCTTGGAATTGAAATGGTTAGATACATAGTTTTGGAAGTTAACAAAAGCTTCTAAAACTATATCTTTAGTTTGAATCAAGGTGACCCATGTATATTTTGATTTTTCATCTTTGAATGTAACAAAATATTTATGGTTCTCCCTAGACACACAAGGTGCTGTCCAAACATCAGAGTGCACAAGATCAAAGCAATTTTCATAAATAGTCTTAGAATTAGGGAAAACAGATCTCTGATGTTTACCAAGAATACAAGCCTCACAACTTTCATTCTTTAAAGATAGATTAGGTAACATCAATCCTGAGGCACGAGAATGAGGATGACCTAATCTAGCATGCCATAAAACATCACTAGCTAAAACAGAAGCAGAATTGAAAGCACAAGATAAATCTGAAAGCTTGGTGTCTTCAAGCAAGTAAAGCTCTCCCTTGCTCACACCCTTTCCCAGCATCTTACTGGTCTTAATATCCTGAAAGCACACATCGTTAGTGTAACACCCCCGAACCGTCCTAGACATATGATCGATCAACCGGCCAACAATTAAACAAGAACATGACCGATCGACAGTCCAACACCCAGGGTTGGAGATGATTGAGCCAACCGGCCAGCCAACAATCAAACAAGAGCATAACTGACCGTCCAACCCAACACCATGGTCCGGAAGCGCTACGTGACGGCTAGGAACGGTCCGGTCAGAGTCACAAAATTTACTCCACGACCTAGACTAGTTCATCCACTAACTCGTCCCGCTGCGTCAAGGCACAAGGCTTTGCAACCTGTACCTAGAGTTAGCGTTTTCCGTTAGATCGAGGCCTAAGGCTTTTCAACCCGTACTATGACCTAACGTTGTGTTAGACCAGACTAGTCAAATATCAGAGTACTCATGAAGTGCATATAAAACAATGACTTTTATTGATTTAGGAAATATTCATACATTGAATAATTCAAGACTGGGCCCGGCCTAATGCCAAATCGAGTCAACATAACACAATTCACAATACCGTTTACAAAAGGCTTGAAAATCTACAATGATGGTCCTAACGTCCAGCTCCAAGCTATCCGATCATCCTTACCTAAAGCAACCTGCAAAAAAGACAACAAAGTTCGATGAGTAATCTAGTATTACTCAGTGAGCTGGCGGCCTCTACCCGCAACCTAGACTCTAACCCATACAACCCAAAATAACAATCAATCTAGCCCTAGCATACAATATAAGCTATGGCTAAGCAAACCGTTACTAAGTTACACTTGGCCTCCTGCCATGATTTAGCTTCAAGTAACGGGAACCTACATTAAAACAAGTCAACAACCAATCCCTAGTTAACCATATATATGCCTGAGTTATGTACTCATGTAGTGTTAGACACTTAGACTATACAAGTATCATTAGCCGATCGACCAACAATCAAACAAGAACATGATCAGCCAACCAATGATATCACATAGCTTTAATATCCACCACCGTTCACAAGCAATAACTCAAATGCATACAGGCCAACGTCGGGCCTACACTAACGAAATACACACCAAGCCTAATCTGGTACCTAAGCCAGACTTATGACTTAATGTCAGAACCTGCAAGACAAACAATTAACAACCACAACCACAACAATAATAATATACTAACCACCAATGACTCGATCTAACTCGTAACACTGTATATCGGTGCTACATTAACTCGAGGGTTCCATAACCCTCTACGACACACTAACACAACACTCTAACCTGGGCCCTGGTAACTTCGTGTTCCTCCTCTCTATCGGCAATATCCTATCTCCCTACCACAAAGGCCAGAAGAAGGAACTTTCAACCGACCACGGCCCACAGTCCTTCGGGTCACCGCGCGACAGCCCACAGTCCTTCGGGTCACTGCCACATTACACCGTCGTGTAATCACTCAGCCATAGGCCATGATCTCGTCTCTCTGAGTCTTCCCGATCCAGAGAATAAGGGGTTTCCTTGAACCCGCTGAATACGAGGCCGAGGAAACACTAGTCCACCACAAAACATGCCTAGCATGGGCGGGTTTCGCACCTGCTGTCGGCATAACACTCGACACACAATCCCTAGGAAATACCTAAGGGAAAAGACTCCTACCGAAAACTAAATAATACTTAGGAGTCGACGACACTAACCACTAGTACTAGTAGTCCGGCCTATATGGCGTAGGACCTGCAGTACCAACATCACAACTAGGAGATCGGCCTATATGGCCAAAGATCCCCTAAACAACAACAACTAAACAACTCAACCAGTTAGTCACTTCCTTACCAAGAGATGACTAACCTCAATCAGCAAGATTAATTAACCGAGCAAGCATTTAATTAAATCTACTCAATCAAACCGTTATCCAGATAGTTCGACCTCCTGCTACGACACTATCTTTAAAGATAACGGGAACCTGCAGTCAACCATACCAACACGCAAGAATATAAATCATAATGCATCCTAGTCCTAGTCAGGTTATTATCTCAGTCTTAATTCCATTCATCCCAGTTTAGCCCTTACTAAACTGAGTCCGGTTCCATAAATAACCCTAAGGACTCTACCATGCAACATAGTGAGCATTCTACTCTATATGCACATGCAACATCGTGAGCATTCTACTCTATATGCAACTCGATCTTCCCTAAGGTCCAAGTGGAACTTACAAAACTACCCTAAATTCCAAGTGGAATTCACACAAGACCAACTCACAAAACTACCCTAAATTCCAAGTGGAATTCACACAAGCCAACTCACAGTGTTCTAGGCGAGAAGCAGCTGGTTGATCGGAGAGGACATGTCAAAAACCCAAGGGATGCCTTAACTGGACTGGACTGGACTGATCTCGACTCGGACAGACCCTCCTTTAGCTTCTGGACAGTTCTTCGGACTTCCCGGCGGAGTATCGAGCAGAACTTCGACTGATCTGAACCCGTGGATCTGAACTAACTCTGGACAGCACCTCCACTTGATCATCAAAGGAACTGACTGGCCTGGACGAAATCATTTGGACAGAGCTTCCGCGTCACAATAGTAGAGAATCGTCGATTGGACGGAACTGGCCTTCTCGGTGAGAATCGACTACACTCTAAGTCGACCACTTTGCTTCTCTCTCTCTTTCTCTCTGGCCACGTTGACTTGATTCCCATCTGAGCTGATCTTCATTTGATTGACTTTCAGTTGGACAGAACCTTCCCAAGGCGATGACTTAAAATTAATAGAGAACTGACCTCGAAAACTCTCTAAAACTCTTGAAATAGCTCGGAATCACTTGCTTTCCTTTTCTACTTTTCTCTCACGTTTTAACTTAGTTTGGACAGGTCTGGATGTGAAGAAATGAGCTGGAGTTGTGGGGTATTTATAGGAGACAGCAACCAATAAGCTTCAGGTTGGTGGCAGCCCGTGTGTCGCTTCGCATGGCTCCGGACGCATGCGCGGCGGCACCTCATGCTCCACATGTCTGGCTGCATGTCCAGGACACATGCAGGACGCCACCACTCCTCCCAGATGTCAGGCTGCATGACTAGAACTCATGCAAGGCGCCACAGAAGCTCACACATGGCTGGTCGCATGCTTCGGTTGCATGCGCGGAGACACCTCGTGCTTGGTCGATCCACCTCGTGCTTGGTCGATCCACCTCGTGCTTCTACATGTCAGGCTGCATGCACTGCTTCCATGTACGGCGACACCTCAAGCTTCTGGAGACACTCAGCTTGTTAGATGGTTGACACCACGTTTTGAAACTATGCAGCGAGCCACCTCGAGCTTCTCGGTCCATTGGCCTGATTTCGGTCCTTCCGGCAATTTTCTTATCCGCGATCAATCCCAATATTTTCTACGCCCATTCTGATGTTCTGAATATCTTTAATAAGCTCCAGACTCCATTATAATCTTGACGGTAATATTTCTCGAGCCTTTGGCTTTTCCGAAAAATATTACACAATACGAAATTAGGGTTTCGTCCAATTTCGGGTTTTCCCGTCGTGCTTCGATCCAGTCGTGCTTGCTTCCAAAACATCCATCTGATCAATCTAAGACATTGTCAAACCACGGCCTAGTGGCATACTTGACTCATGGTTCAAACAAGAACAATCTGATCGCCCGCAACTCGACCACCACAAAGATACTCGACCATTCTCTCTTTTTTTTTAACGGGTTTTGACATTCTCCCCCCCCCCACCCTTAATAGAATCCGTCCTCGAATTATTAGTTGTGCAATTGCTCGTCTTCACAACATTCTCCACTCGTCTCCATAACCTCTTTACTCTGTCTACAACTGTTCCTTGAGTGTCCTCTTCAAGGCCTCCACAATCGTCTTCATATCTCATCACTGTAAAGATCACTGAGTCATCCTCTTGCTTTTACTCTGTCATAACACACTCATCGCCCATGATACTATCTTGTCCTTTCGGTAGATATCATTCTTGTCCATATTCCTCAAATCCTTTTCCGGTCTTCGTCTTCCCAACTGCTGATGAAGTCCTTTCCCAATGAAGTCTTGTTTCCTCCCATCTGTCCAGTCCATACCACAGCCCAGTACTCTGAATCTGTCTCTCCGCTTTCGCTTCGGGTTTGGGTTTGGCCTTGAACTCCCTCCACTTAAAGGTTTTCATCCCTTAAAGTTCCGATCAACAAACACACTTACTCGCTGCAACTCAAAAGAACACCTCACACGCAAGTTAGCAGACAACCAACCAAATAATCTACTAAACCATAAATCTAACAACAACATAACCGTAATTCTAACCAAACAACCTAGCAATGCTAACCAGCAACCTAACAGTTCTACCCAAGCAACCTAGACATTCTAGATTTCACTATCTCAATCCTAATTCCTAAAACCACCAATCCTATCGCTGGATGTGACTGGTTTCTCTAATGCTTTTTGTGACTCTTTTTGACTCGATAAAATATTCAAAAACAGATTAAATCATGAGTTCCAGAAGCATGGACGAAACCATGCTCTGATACCACCTCTGTAACACCCCCGAACCGTCCTAGACATATGGTCGATCAACCGGCCAACAATCAAACAAGAACATGACCGATCGACCGTCCAACACCCAGGGTTGGAGATGATTGAGCCAACCGGCCAGCCAACAATCAAACAAAAGCATGACTGACCGTCTAACCCAACACCATGGTCTGGAAGCGCTACGTGACGGCTAGGGACGATCCGGCCAGAGTCACAAAATTTACTCCACGACCTAGACCAGTTCATCCACTATCTCGTCCCGCTGCGTCAAGGCACAAGGCTTTGCAACCCGTACCTAGAGTTAGCGTTTTCCGTTAGATCGAGGTCTAAGGCTTTTCAACCCGTACTATGACCTAACGTTGTGTTAGACCATACTAGTCAAATATCAGAGTACTCATGAAGTGTATATAAAACAATTACTTTTATTGATTTAGGAAATATTCATATATTGAATAATTTAAGATTGGGCCCGGCCTAATGCCAAATCGAGTCAACTTAACACAATTCACGATACCGTTTACAAAAGGCATGAAAATCTACACCGGTGGTTCGAACGTCCAGCTCCAAGCTATCCGATCATCCATACCTAAAGCGACCTGCAAAAAGGACAACGGAATTAGATGAGTAATCTAGTATTACTCAGTGGGCTGGCGGCCTCTACCCGCAACCTAGACTCTAACCCAGACAACCCAAAATTACAATCAATCTAGCCCTAGCATGCAATATAAGCTAAGGCTAAGCAAACCGTTACTAAGTTACACTTGGCCTCCTGCCATGATCTAGCTTCAAGTAACTGGAATCTGCATTAAAACAAGTCAACAACCAATCCCTAGTTAACCATATATATGCCTGAGTTATGTATTCATGTAGTGTTAGACACTTAGACTATACAAGTATTATTAGCCGATCGACCAACAATCAAACAAGAACATGATCGGCCAACCAATGATACCACATAGCTTTAATATCCACCACCCTTCACAAGCAATCACTCAAACACATACAGACTAACGTCAGACCTACACTAATAAATACACACCAAGCCTAATCAGGTACCTAAGCCAGACTTAGGACTTAATGTCAGAACCTGCAAGACAAACAATTAACAACCACAACCACAATAATAATAAGATACTAACTACCAATGACTCGATCTAACTTGTAACACCATATATCGGTGCTACATTAACTCGAGGGTTCCATAACCCTCTACGACACACTAACACAACACTCTAACCTGGGCCCTGGTAACTTCGTGTTCCTCCTCTCTTTCGGCAATATCCTATCTCCCTACCACAAAGGCCAGAAGAAGGAACTTTCAACCGACCGCGGTCCACAGTCCCTCGTGTCACCGCGCGACAGCCCATAGTCCTTCGGGTCACTGCCACATTACACCATCGTGTAATCACTCAGCCATAGGCCATGATCCCGTCTCTCTGAGTCTTCCCGATCCAGCGAACAAGGGGTTTCCTTGAACCCGCTGAATACGAGGCCGAGGAAACACTAGTCCACCCCCAAAACATGCCTAGCCTAGGCGGATTTCGCACCTGCTGTCGGCATAACACTCGACACACAATCCCTAGGAAAGACCTAAGGGAAAAGACTCCTACCGAAAACTAAATAATACTTAGGAGTCTACGACACTAACCACTAGTACTAGTAGTCTGGCCTATATGGCATAGGAACTGTAGTACCAACATCAGAACTAGGAGATCGGCCTATATGGCCAAAGATCCCCTAAACAACAACAACTAAACAACTCAACCAGTTAGTCACTCCCTTACCAAGAGATGACTAACCTCAATCAACAAGATTAATTAAACGAGCAAGCATTTAATTAAATCTACTCAATCAAACCGTTACCCAGATAGTTCGACCTTCTGCTACGACACTATCTTTAAAGATAACGGGAACCTGCAGTCAACCATATCAACACGCAAGAATATAAATCATGATGCATCCTAGTCCTAGTCAGGTTATTATCTCAGTCTTAATTCCATTCATCCCAGTTTAGCCCTTGTTAAACTGAGTCTGGTTCCATAAATAACCCTAAGGACTCTGCCATGCAACAGCGTGAGCATTCTACTCTATATGCAACTCGATCTTCCCTAAGTTCCAAGTGGAACTTAGGAAACTACCCTAAATTCCAAGTGGAATTCACACAAGACCAACTCACAAAACTACCCTAAATTCCAAGTGGAATTCACACAAGCCAACTCACAGTGTTCTAGGCGAGAAGCAGCTGGTTGATCGAAGAGGACATGGCCAAAACCCAAGGGACGCCTTAACTGGACTGGACTGGACTGATCTCGACTCGGACAGGCCCTCCTTTAGCTTCTGGACAGTTCTTCGGACTTCCCGGCGGAGTATAGAGCAGAACTTCGACTGATCTGAACTTCGACTGATCTGAACCCGTGGATCTGAACTAACTCTGGACAGCACCTCCACTTGATCATCAAAGGAACTGACTGGCCTGGATGAAATCATTTGGACAGAGCTTCCGCGTCACAATCGTAGAGAATCGTCGATTGGACGGAACTGGCCTTCTCGGTGAGAATCGACTACACTCTAAGTCGACCACTTTGCTTCTCTCTCTCTTTCTCTCTGGCCACGTTGACTTGATTCCCATCTGAGCTGATCTTCATTTGATTGACCTTCAGTTGGACAGAACCTTCCCAAGGCGATGACTCAAAATTAGTAGAGAATTGATCTCGAAAACTCTCTAAAACTCTTGAAATAGCTCGGAATCACTTGCTTTCTTTTTCTACTTTTCTCTCACATTTTTAACTTGGTTTGGACAGGTCTGGATGTGAAGAAATGAGCTGGGGTTGTGGGGTATTTATAGGAGACAGCAACCAATAAGATTCAGGTTGGTGGCAGCCCGTGTGTCGCTTCGCATGGCTCCGGACGCATGCGCGGCGGCACCTCGTGCTCCACATGTCTGGCTGCATATCCAGGACACATGCAGGACGCCACCACTCCTCCCAGATGTCAGGCTGCATGACTAGAACTCATGCAAGGCGCCACAGAAGCTCACACATGGCTGGCCGCATGCTTCAATTGCATGCGCGGAGACACCTCGTGCTTGGTCGATCCACCTCGTGCTTGGTAGATCCACCTCGTGCTTCTACATGTCAGGCTGCATGTGCTTCTTCCATGTACGAAAACACCTCGAGCTTCTGGAGACACTCAGCTTGTTAGATGATTTCAGTCCTTCCGGCAATTTTCTTATCCGCGATCAATCCCAATATTTTTCTACGCCCATTCTTATGTTCTGAATATCTTTAATAAACTACAGACTCCATTATAATCTTGACGGTAATATTTCCCGAGCCTCTGGCTTCTCCGAAAAATATTACATAATACCGAAATTAGGGTTTCGTCCAATTTCGGGTTTTTCCGTCGTGCTTCGATCCCGTCGTGCTTGCTTCCAAAACATCCATCTTATCAATCTAAGACATTGTCAAACCATGGCCTAGTGGCATACTTGACTCATGGTTCAAACAAGAACAATCTGATCGCCCGCAACTCGACCACCACAAAGATACTCGACCATTCTCTCTTTTTTTTTATTTTTAACGGGTTTCTACAGTTAGGACTGAAAATAACATTGCAATTTAGATCATTGGTTGCTCTTTTAACATATAATAAGTTGGATGTGAAAGTAGGCATATAAAAAGCTTGAGACTCCTTATCAAACAGTTTCAAGTTTCCTACTCCTTCAATTGGAATTCTATCACCATTAGCAATCACTACACTTCCTAGAGCAGGTTTAACATCACTAATCAGTCTAGCATCCCTAATCATATGATGAGAAGCTCCCGAATCAATGATCAAAGGTCTAGTAGTATATGAAGCACTGTGAATAGAATTTAAAGCATTGATACTGATGTTACTAGAGTTTGCATTGATATCCTTGATAAGGGCTTCAATGTCTGACTTGCGGATGAAGGTATCATCAAGAGATGGCTGAGACAGGGCATGGGATGTGGATCCACCAGTGTGGATGGTTGAGATCATAGCTCTTCCATCTTCTCCTATGCGCATGGAGCCTGGTACTGTGGTCTCAGGAGCTCTTGCTTCATGTGCTTTGGCCTGGTTGCATCTGTTGGTTGAAGCAGGTCTGAGGTGAGGATGGAGGATCCAACAATTGGTTTTGGAGTGGCCTAGATTCTTGCAGTGCTCACAAGTCACAAACTTGTCTCCTCCTCTTCTTGGTTTGAAGTGTGCTTTGTTGACTGAAGCACTCTCCATCTTCTCAGCTTTGTTTGCCATAGACAGTTCCCCTTTTCCACCAAATAGACCATATGAGCCTAACTCCTTCTGAAGTTGAGCACACACATCATCATAGTTTGGAAGCTCTTTAGCTCTCAATATGTGTTTAAGTACATCATTGAAGCTTGGGTTGAGTGTGAGAAGCAATCCAAAGACCTTGTCTTGCTCACGCCTCTCTTCTAGTGTACTAGGATCAGTGGTACTTGGCCTCAGCATCTCAAGTTCAGACCACAGTTGGCTGTACTTCCCAAGGTGCTTGGTGAAGTCCATCTCCTCTTGCTGCAAGTTGTTGATTGCCCTCTTAACCTGAAAAATTCTGGTGAGGTTTGAAGTGTTGCCATATATCTTGTGTAAGGTATCCCATAGTTTCTTTGCAGTCTCACAATGTGAGTAAGACTCCATGATAGAAGTATCAAGTGAGACTTGCAAGATAGACAGCACCATGAGATCCTCTTGACCCTATTTGCCTTCATCTACCACTACAACCTCCTTGCCATCTTCTTCTTGGGTGATTTGTCTTGGGGCCTCATTTGTGGTGATGTACTCCCATAGACCTCTTCCTCCAAGAGCTGTCCTGGTCAATCTCGACCAGGTAATGTAGTTAGGATCCTTCAGAGTGACTGGAATCCTCACTAGCTTGTGCTGCTCCATCTTTGCTTGCTATTGTCCAGCGGATAAAAGGATGCGCCAAGAAGAAATTTGAATTTCTGAGGCTAGACAAGAGAGAAAACAAGGAAAGCCAAAATATGTTCTCTAGAAATGAAGCAAGATGGACAGAACAGAGTGAGCACTTCCAGTTTTTGAGAGAAAGAAATTTTGTCAAGAACAGTGTCTATTACCCACTGGGTAAAAGAAAATGAAAGAGATTCTGAAGAAAGTAAACCAGACAAGTGAAAGAGTAAGGTGAATAGAGTAAATTTGCGGAAGCAGTTTGGTGTTCAAGAGCTTGGAAGCTCTGATACCATGTAAGAAATTGAAGAACATAATGAAGAAAAAGAGAGAGAGAAAGAGGAGTTTAATCCAGAAAGTAAAGAGAGAGAGAAAGTAAAGAAGGAGAATCTTATTCCCTTAAACTTCACTTGTGTCTACAACTAAGTACATATAGAGAGATTTTGCAGAAATATAATCTAACAATTGAGTCTGATGTGACAAGTTTCCAACAGCTCTTTTAGTTCAAAAATCAAATGGTTTCTTTTGCCTCCAAAATCGTGTTGGATAAGTTCATGTGGATGAATTTCTGCAGATGGTGCTTGTGGATGAATTTCTATGGAAAGGTTTTTGCAGATGGATTTCCGTAGATGGATTTCTCCTGATGGAATCTATGTTTCTTCTTCTTCTCAATACTTAATAGTATCCAATATTTTTCCTATAATATACGTTGTGTGTGTGTACTTACTGAAGTACGTGGCCTTCTAGCCTTTTCATCTAAGGTAAAGATCGAGAGAGGGAGATTTTGAATTTGTAGTTGGGTCATTGAACTTCTTAATAATATCCAATATTTTTCCTTTCGTTATAAACATAAACGCCTGAAGGAGGGCCGAACATTATTCTATAATTGGGTATATTACTTATTGTTATGAAACCCCAATGGGTCTGTTTATAGAATTGAAGCTTAATTAAAATATTTGTTTTCCAGTTACTTTTCATAGGGTCATTTGTTGTGTTTCATGATATCCTTGTTGTACCTGTGGCAAAGAAGCTTACACTGCTATATTATTAGTATTACTAGGGATCGTTACCTGCGCAAAAGCGCGAGTATTTTGCATTTTAATCTCTTTTGCCTCTTGCTTACTAATCTAGCATTCAGTTTTTCAATGTATTTTATCTTCACCATCTCATCTTGTCTTGTTTACATTTGTTTTCACGTTCTGTCGTTTGATTTGTCTTAGTTTTGGCTTGTGTAATAACTTAACCCTGCTCATTCTTCTTTCATTCTTTATTGATTGATATTTTTATCTCGCTTATCTCTGTGTTGCCACTAGTTTGCTCGAATCATTCTACTTCGTATTCTTTTCATATTCATTAACTATTGTCTCCAATCTCTTTAAATCCTAAAAATCTTACGTGTTCTTTTGTTTATTAGATCACATATTAAATATTGTTGAAACTGTTTATTTATTCTAATAAATCCTTACGTTTATAACTAAGATGATATGGATAAAAAACTGATTATAATTTAATTGAAATTAAAGTATAAAGTAGAAGTTATTAAACTTGCAATCTTTTTTTTTTCATTCAAGATAGCTTTAGTCAAATCAATTATATTGATTTAGAAAACCCATAAGCTATTTCAATCTCAAACAACCAAAAAACAGGCGCATTTGTTATTGACGCTGCGACGGGTTTCCTTTACTATAAACATAATTGCTTGTCACAACTGTTAATAAACCCAAATGTGTTTACAAAAGCTACTCATATAAGAGATTCATACTCATTTATCTTTCTCTAGTCATCTCCTATGTTAGTAGCTATCATAATACAATCATCATACAAAGGATATATCTCTTGGTTCCATATAGAACATGCAAAAGGACTGTTTTCTGCAGACTCCATGATCACTGAGTATTATAAATATCACACTCTGTCAATGGTCTATTTATATGTTGAGGAAAGACCTAGAAATGTAGCTTCCAAATAATGATTTCCAGGTCAACACATTGCATGTTAACCTCCACAATGGGATCAGCGGATCTGCAGATACCACTACATGTCGAGTCGAACGCAGCTACACATATGTTCCCTGCTTGTGCTTTTCATTCACAATCTGCAATTCTCCCAAGAACCATAATCAATGTTAAATGAGGTAAAAGTTTTAGAGTCACAACAGACTTTGTATAGCCAAACCCAATAAAAAGCACCCAACGTAACATCCCCACTTGCCTATTTGTGCAGAAAATGACTTGATCATTATATAGTAGCACCGAGAAGTTAGATGGAGAATGAGGTATGAATGCAAAGTAGACAAAATAGTTAAAATCTTTCTGATTATGGGAAATATAAGAAATCAATTCTCTTGAAATGGCGTATAACTGTCCAATAGCGTGACAGAAGTACTTGTTCCTGTTCTCACCAAACTTCCAATTCTAAATGTATATATAAATCTATTAGAGTTATTGTCAGCGCTCTGTTGCGATATTTGTTAGCTAAAATAATCCATCCAACATAATAGGAAAAAGAAACCAACGAAACTGTAAAGCTAACTATCAGCTGAGATGCTTTTGCTGTCCTGACACATTGCAAGCTTAGTGATTTCACTGTCAAAAGCAACAAACTCAGCAGTCATATACATCAGAGACATTTATTTACAAACGGTTCCTAGCACGGATGATAAGTTTGATGCATAAATACAGTTTAGAATTTTTTCAACTGAACATTTGTGCCTACTGAATTACCTTACAACACCCACTGCATTGTGATATTGGCATGTTAAAGCTGAGAATCAACATTGAAGCTTGCGTTAGCATTTGGAACATGAAATATAGCACCATCAATTTGAAGTGTTAATTCCATTGACAATATCTGTGCAAAAGAACTCTGCTAGTAAGGTAATCGTGATTAGTAATTCTTTACATCTTAGTGTCGTGTAACTTCAAAACGATAGACACTTACAATCGACGACTCTCAAAGATGGACCGCAAACCATCTAATGATATGCTTACCTCGTCGTATAAGTAATCCATCTCACTTCCCTCCCACGGGTAACGTTGTTGGTTCAGATCAATTCCCTCCACCTCTTCCTCGTCATTAGGATGCTCTGCAATATACCCTCTGTAAGGTTCAAATTTATGTCGCTAGAATTATCAGAGAAAGAAATATAAAGTACCCTCCAAATCTTCTGGAGCATCGACATTTTCTTTATTCAATGATCTTCATTCAACCTAACAACCATCAAAATAAAAAGAATGTGAGGCACATAATCTTCAAAATCCAAGTTTAATGAATGGAAAAAAAACTCAGGAAGACAGAAAATGTCAAACACTCACTGGCTTCTTCTTCTTTTACTTCTTGGCTCCCGTAAATGAACTGTCAAAGCCATCATTATGTGCAGGAAAAAAGATTAAACAAAGCAACTGATGAAAAGAAACAAATATGTTTCACATTACATAAACTCTTCTTGAACAAGGATAGTATGTCTCCCGTGTGACTCAGCTGAGTCCTCGATCGCATCCTGAACGACAAATGTCTTCTTCTTCTTCTTGGTTAGATCAAAGGGTGCAAGCTAAGGATGGCCAAAGAAAATTAAAACCACACAATCATGATTTATCAGGCAAAATAAAAGAACTGATGATGAATTTATTAAAGTTGGGGAGATGTAGAGACTAAAGAAGATAAACGGATTCATGGAACTCAAAGAGTTAATCTGTGTTTCTTAGATGAGTCATGAACTGATGATTAAAAATTGAAAGCCCTAAACTTCCATTGAAGAGAACGCTTACATACCAAAGAGGTCTATTGGGCCTTTTTTTTAACGAAGCCCATTTCAAAACGTGAGTTATAAAGTATTTATTAAATCATTAGATAAAAAAAGTTAAGTGTGGGTCCCACAGAAAAAACCGAAGAAGCAAAGGTTTCCGACCTTCATAAATATATATTAGTTTCGGCCATCAATGTACAAAGTATCCTTTAGTTTAGTGGTATAAATGTTGGTGTTTATGACTCAATAACCCGAATTCGAGTCACAAGTTTTACACATTTTCACATTTTTTAAAAGTAGGACCCAATTACCTGCTGACGTGGCGGCTCAGGAATGAGGCAACTGTCTCATTATTATTATTATTATTATTATTATTATTATTATTATTATTATTATTATTATTATTATTATTATTATTATTATTATTATTATTTTTTATTTTTTTATTTTTTTAAATTTTGTTCATATATATGTCCTACACGATCTAACTTACCTATAATGATATAAGAGACACAATAAGAATACTATCTACTATAAAACGTGGACAGGCATAGTGTTACATAACCCATGACCCATGATGTTCAGCATTAGTTGAGAGGCCCTGGATATCGAAAGTACTTTTCTACAATGACCAACAGAATAATGAAGCAAAAGCCTAGAAATATCATGCAAAGTGCAAAACTCAACCAAAAAAGGATGAAGGACGCGTTAGCATACTTATTATCAAATCATTTTGATACTATCACGTCTCTATTACAGTGTGAATCTCTATTACAGTGTGAATGCGTTTATTACAATGTTTTTCTTTTAATATATAAGGGATTGCGTTTGGCAAGTTAAGTTTATATCATCATGCCTAGTCACTATGTACTTTACGTTTTTTTTAATATAAAATTCACATACATGGTTCCATTAAAACTTTGGATTTTTCGGTTCGAATCAAAATAGATAACAAATCAAAAGCCAAACTATATATATATTATTTTTATTGTTTACGGATAAAGTTGAGCAAAATATTCATAAATTTTGATCTGATTCGTTATCCATTTTGATTTGAACCAAAAAAATCTGGATATCCGTAACTCTACGAAACAAATCAAATACTAAAATACAATATCCAAAAAAGAAGAAAATCATAAACACCAATATGTTTAGGAAAAAATATCTAATTCGATCTGTTATATGTATATATATACATATATGTAAAGAATTATATATATACTTTATATATATTATATTTTATATTATTTTTACAATATTTTAATGAATTAAATTTATTTTATTAGGTACTAGAATTTGAAAAAGTTAAATAATGTTTTAATTTTGTAATAAAATGTTATATTAAAACTTTCAATTATTTTTAAAATTTTATTTTATTTACTGATCAAATCGGATATTCTTTAAAATTCTAAAACATTTCGGATATCCGAGTCACCGAATATCTAGATGGCTAAAGATCGAATTGACACGAATGATTCCAAATACCCAGATATTCGATCTGTGTCCACCCCTATTTACGGATACAATTTTATTTTCTTTATATGAAAAAAATGACTAATGCAAGGCCTTTTTTATTTTAAATTAATTTTAATTTTATCTTTCATTTATTATTTTGAACAAAAATGTCATTTAATATCAATTAACAATATCTTTATATATTTGTCAACTACTTTTATATACTTTTTACATACACATACATGTGCACCTTGTAACTAAGTATTCACCACAACTAAAATATCTAATTTTTTTGAAAATGGAAATATTTTTTCTTAATGCTTCTTTCACTACCGACCAAATTGTAGTGAAATGATTTGTCTTAATAATTTTCTTTTCTTTTTCTTAAATTACTATCTGTTTATAAACTATAATATGAAACTATTGGTTCGATATGACGACTATCTAAAATTCACAACATGAAAATAAACAAATAATATTAGTTTTTGGTTTTTACCCGAAAAAAATCAAACATTTGAACCAAATAAACTAAAATGAATATTAATTTAAAATAATAGTTATATTTTAGAAGATTAAAAAAGAAAAAAAAAACTTAAAACTGAACCAATATCCAGATTAAACAGATTTAATGTCTTTTAATTAAAAATAACGAAACTAATAATCACATCTCGCGCATGGCACAGATTTTTACCTAGTACTTCTATATTTCGCACACATCTAACTGTAATTTATCCTAAGAGCAACTCCATCCATTAGAACCCCTAATGTGCTCTAATGATTAAATTATTAGGTTTAAAGGTGATTTTATAAGTTAAGAACCTTGGTTAGTGAAAATAATTTTCTCTTCCTCCAATGGGAGAACCCCATAGGGGTTCTTAAATATTTTTTAAATTTTGTTTTTTAATTAGAATGATTTAAAATAAATGCATAGATAAAAATTACATAAAACATATTAAAAATACAAATACAAATCGTAAACGAGAAAAAGCCGATTAGTCGAAATTTTGATTTGTAACAAATTTTTGTCATATATGCTTAACCAAAACAGTTTTCAATTGTTGATGTATTGTATTATCATAAACTCGATTCCGAATGCTCATCATATTGCCGAGATTTGAAGGCATAGCTGTAGAATACGTGAAATCCACTTGTGAACTTCGGTTTGATTCCGGTTGTGCGAAAACTGATACATCAAACTGAGTGTACCCATTTCGTTCGTCTTCTACGATCATATTATGTAGAATGATACATGCTCTCATTATCTTGCCAATTTTTATTTTATCCCACAAAAGAGCTTGATTTTTGACTATGGTAAATCGAGCTTGCAAGACCCCAAAAGCACGCTCGACATCTTTACGTACAGCTTCTTGATGTGTAGCGAATAAGGATACTTTCGGACCTTGCGGAAGTGGAATAGATTGGACAAAAGTAGCCCATTTTGGAT
This sequence comes from Brassica napus, assembly GCF_020379485.1. Lineage (NCBI taxonomy): Eukaryota > Viridiplantae > Streptophyta > Magnoliopsida > Brassicales > Brassicaceae > Brassica > Brassica napus. The sequence goes on from NC_063444.1 coordinate 43,063,477, forward strand.
AGATACCATCTGTGAGATAGTAAGCCAAATGGTACTCGTGTCCGTTGACAATGTAATTTACTTTTGGAGCTCAACCTTGTAATATATCATCAAAAACCGGTGATCGATCAAGAACATTAATATCGTTTAATGTACCTGGAGGTCTGAAAAACGCATGCCATATCCAGAGATCTTGTGAAGCTACAACCTCTAAAACAATGGTTGGCTTTCCTGATCCACGTGTATATTGACATTTCCATGTAGTCGGACAATTCTTCCACTTCCAATGCATACCATCAATGCTTCCTATCATCTCGGGAAATCCGCGTATCTCTCCAATATCGAGTAGTCGTTGAAGATCTTCTGGCGTGGGTCTTCTTAGATACTCATCTCCAAATAAATTTATGATTCCTTCAACAAAATGTTCCAAGCATAAAGGCGCGGTGGTCTCACCAAGTCGGAGGTATTCGTCGACCGCATCAGATGGGCAACCATATGCCATCATATGAATTGCTGCCGTTGCCTTTTGTAACGGAGAGTGACCGAACCTGCCAGTAGAATCTCTTCTTTGTCGGAAGTATGGGATTTCAGCGGAGAGTCAATCAACAATACGCATGAACAAGGGCTTGTTCATTCGAAACCGGCGTCGAAACATGTGAGAAGAATATGTTGCATCTTCACTAAAATAATTGTTCCATAACTGCATGTGTCCTTGTTCTCGTTGTCTTTCAATGTAGGCTCGTTTATTTTTTGACCTTGATGCTTCTTGGCGATTTTCATGATGAATGAAGAGATTTTCGAATTGTTGATCGAAAATTTGATCGAATTTTTCATCCATTTCATCATCGAAATTATTAGAAGAAGAAGATGCCATTAAAAAAAATGTTAAGAAAGAAATGTGAAAAAGATTTGATTATTTGGAGAAAAATAAGAAACAAGCACTTGATCTCTCTCGAGTTGTTGTTTTTGTTTATTTGGAGGGTTGTTGTTTTTGTTTATCTCTCTCTCGTGTTTCTACAATTTATAAAGAAACTCTAAAACATGAAGCTTTGCAATTGCTTTTGCTTTCTCTCGTGTGGTTGTTGTTTCACATTGCAATAACGAGATACAACTTATAAAGATTGAAGAATAAATTATAAAGAACATATTGTCTTATTGTGTCACAAGTTTACATGGAACATATTGTCTTATTACTCACGAGATACAACTTACAAAATACAACAACTTATTACATGGAACATATTGTCTTATTGTGTCACAAGTTTACTGTCCAAGACAACACGAGAAGTATCAGACCACAGTCCAATTTGCTTCTTATGTCCCACCTGCAGTAAGAACAAAGAGAGCATCAGACCACAGACTAAGACAACACGAGAAACACATACAATAGCCAATGACAACAAAGAGTGATCACACCAGTAAGCAAACTATAGACTCGAGTCTTCTCTTGTGTCACAAGTCTTCTCTGTTTCACCTGCCAAACAGCATCATTAGTCATGTTCCAATTCAAACCGTCGCGATACACACAAGCAAAACTAAGCCAAGCCAAGCAAATACACACAAGCAAAACTGATCTCGGGACAACTCAAGCACACAGAACCATATTTTTGCATTAATGAAGAAGACCACAATGTTACAGACGCAGACACAAACCAACAGCACAAAGAGAAACAAACTCGGACACTGAAACTAAAGAGAAAGAGACGCAACCAAACGCATAAAGAGACACTGAAACTAAGCCAACATTTCATTAATAAGCTTGTTTTTCAAAGCAAGTTCTAGTTCACTTAAAGGCTCTGTCTTGGCAATGAGTCTGTCTAGCAATTTCTGCTTATTCAATTGTTCCTTTAACGCAAAGTCCTTCTGCCTAATCTCCCAGAGGCTCTGAAACTCCCTTCCTTCCTCTTCTAACGCCGGCTTGCTGACAGACCTTTTATCTTTTGCTTTCGCTGCTTTAACACCAACAGGCCGTGAGCCTAGATCATCTTCTCCTGGCACAGAGGTTGATGATTGTGCAGAATGGTCATCTAGCTTCCTCCTTTTTGACTGCACTTTATCTTTAGTAGATGAAGCGCCTGATGTTAGGAGTTTTCAAGGCTCCTAAGACAAATATTGTAGTATAAATGATTGTCGAACCAATTCCAAGGGATTTCAAGCACTGAGAATGCAAGTACTTACTTAATCTAAGTGCAACCGATGATTTAAAGGGTTTTCGAAACTAATGATTAATACTAATGCAGTTTCAGAATAATAAAAACGGTAAATGAGTTGACTTTCTTAACTAAGGAAAATGAGAACTCATGGGCATAGGAATTAGACCTTGGGTGATCAAGTTTCGAACTAAGGATGGCAGACGAACAATCAAACTATCAACCTTAAGCTTAGACACGATCCTAAACAAACTCTATGTCTAGATGGATGTTCATTTACTAACACATTTCAAACAACAAATGTCTTTCTTTTTTTTTTGTCAAAGATTTCCTTTCATAAACTCAGAACTGAGTAATCAAAGAACATAGTTTGGATACAACACTCATTGTGAAAGCAACAGCAAAACAAGTGGCTGCGCATTGATTAAAAGTACAAGATAGTGGAGTGAAAAGAGTGACAAGGTTTCTTAAAAGAAAACATGTGATCTTAATCATGTCCAGCCATGAACGCATGGCAGAGAAAAGGACAATAGAGTCCAAAATTAACTGAAGACTTGAGAGTGTACGAGTCTTTGCTGATTGAAGAGCTTCGATCATTTTTCCAGCTTCATTGGCAAGGGATGAACTTGCGCTCAAACTGATACAAGAGCCTTGGGAGTCACAGGCTTCCCCCTTTCCATAGATAGACCACCCAAAACCTCCAATTTTAAAAGCTTTAAACCACATTCCATTCACCAAATCAGTCTGAAGGATTTTAACATAAACAGCTGGGGACCTTACAGCTACAAACACAGAGACAACAAAGCCATGCTTTGTGAAGTCTGAAAGCTGTGAAGAAGACCACCACTGCCAACTGAGTAAACCTGAAATAATTGAAACCAAAACCACAAAGGCAAAGGTCCAAATAACCTCATACTTGGATAAGAAATTGGTACACCACAGTGTAATATCCTCATACTGAGGTAAATAGAGTTTCATGAAGAAACTCACAGAGCCTGCAACATCCTCAAACTGAGGTAAAAAAAAACATCAAAGAGAGCACAACATCCTCATTCCAGAGTAAAAAGAGACTCATGTTGAGATAATTAAAACTGATATTCAACGGGGGGATGGGAGCTGAGGTCAGGCTGAGAGGGAGGACTCCGATATTACCGTATCGATACCCATAGCTCTCACTGAAACCTAAGCTAAACCGCAAGCCCGTAGACAAATCCGACACAGGAATAGCCTTCACCTTAACGGTGACTCTGAAAATAATGGAGCTTAATGACAGAGCGGACGAGACAACAAACTTAAAGAACATGATAGAGCGTGAGTCAGCATTGGGTGATGGGCGCTGAGCATCAGGTGTTGGAGGTTTAATCCCATCGGAACAGTCAAGTTCCCGTGCGAGCTGGATTCTCGGAGCTTCTTTCCGGTTTAGTGAAGCGAAGACACAGTGCGACGGAGGAACGAGCACACGGCTAACAGTTACTCTTTCTAAGTAAGGAAGGCGATAGACCCACGGTGGTGAAGTCGTTTCAATCGGGGGAGATGGATATGCGGTGGAGGAGAGCCGACCAAATCTTGTAAGTTCAGCATCCACGGTGAGAGGAGGAGCGGTGGCGACGATAAGACGAGGAATGGTGGCGACAGGAGAAAGCCGAACAGATCCGGTGAGCTCACCCACGGACTGAGTAGATCCGGTACATTCGTACGTGCGGAGGGGGACAAGCTTGAGGCCATAGATCTGAAGCTCAATATTGGAGCTTATAAAAATCATCTTTAAAGCTTCTTGGCACACAACTCTGGAGCGTGAGGTCACAAAGTCGTCAAGGTTGCGGTGAAGGCCAAACGAGGTGAAGCTTGAGCAAGGTGACCGGATCTCCTTGGAGAAGAGACACATACTGGTATGAAACAGAGACGAGAGCTTGATAACAACGAAGTAGGAAACAGAGGAGGAGCAGAGGATGAACAGAGGTGAAGAAGATGATGAATAAAGGCGACGCCGGCGAGCCTCGACTCCGCCGGCGTCCGGAAACGACGAACGAAATGGCGCCTCGATGTCTGTGTCTGGGAGAGAGCTATATCTTTAATATTTTAACCCAAAGTTAAACAACAAATATCTTTGGTTGAATAATATGGAAGCAATCATTACTAACAGGTCTAAGGCTATCTTTGCACTTCTAACAACAAATGCCTTTGGCAAAATATGCTAAAAGCTTAGAAGAGTTGTTTCAGGCATTTCATCGAACACCTTTTGGGTGGGAAATGCCTAAAGATCAACTTTTGAAAAGCTAAATCAGAAAACGCATTATGATTATTCTACTAGCAAGGTTTTGGAATGATCTACTCTAAAACATCCTAGCTCTAACCTAATCACCCTTAATCTTCCTAACCCATGATTTCAAATGGTGATTACTCACTACACTTCATGATTCCTCTTAAACCCATTTTAGATTTCAGATTAATCATACAAAGGGATACAACAATGAATTGGAAACACAGAATTACAATAACTAGATGAACAAAGATGATTCAAGAGATGAACTTTCCAAAGGTTTTTCTTAGAACAAAAGATAATCTGTCTGGTGGCTGCTAAAAGTACTTAAAACATAGGTTTTCAGAAGTAAAAACGTGCATAATGAAATGACCAAAAGGCCCTTGAGTAGAAATGAATTCGAGCAAACAGAAGGCGCGCAGCGACCTCCAGTAGTCGCTCCGAGAGGTAGCTCCAGGCTTCGGGAGCGACCTGGAGGGGTCGTTGCGAGACGTCGCTCCGGGTCGCTCTTCGCGAGCGACCTCGCTGTGTCGCTCCGGTCACGTCGCTTCCAGCTGGAACGACCTTATGGTGTCGCTCCGGAACGTCGCTGTAAGGTCGCTCTCGTGCCTCCGAGCGATGGAGATGCGAGCGACATCGAGGTGTCGCTCTGGCCAAGTCGCTCTGAAAGGGTGTCACAGCGACTTCATGGTGTCGCTCCGGTGAGGTCGCTCCCATGCACTGCTCGTCCAATGATCACCTTTATCACCCCTTTTGAGCTCCAAATGCACCCAAATGTCTCCAAGAACTCCATGTGGTACTCCAATACCTGATAAGGACTCATGTATGCAAAATGCAACCTAAACATGGCTAAATCCTAGTCTATATGATCAAAATGCACATGGGTGAACGGATAAGACAATGGAAATATGCAAGATATCAGCGCCACACCATTTCTGATAATGGCGAAGCTCAACCACGCATGCTCGAGTGTAAACTTGACCTTGTAGTCATTGAAGAATAACTCATGCGCCATCTTCAACACATCATCCTCATTCATCCCACTGGATTTAGCTTTTGTTGCAGCTTCAAAACACCCAACAAACTTACATACACTCTCATTGATCTTCCCCCACCTCTGCTTACAGTGACTTGGCTCCCTCTTTTGCAAAGCACAAAACTTTGGACTAGATGCAACATAGGCCGCAATCCATTTCCAAAATGCTATTGCCTTCTGCTCATTCCCCATGACATGATCCTTGGAGGTGTTGAGCCAAGCACTGATGAGCACAATATCTTCAGTTGGTGACCACTTCCTTCTTTCTTTACGATCAGACACGACGTGTTCCTCTTCTGTTGCATCTTCAGCCCACTGTGTGCCGAAGATAGAAGCATCCGATGAAGATAGTTCTATACTAGGTTCACGTGTAACAAAGGAGAAGGAGGTGTTTGGTTGTTGACTGTTTAAAAGGTTTTGGAAGCTACAAGGCTCAGTAAATGGATTCATAGCGAACGAGATGGAAATATCAAATGAGATAGATATATGCAAACGAGAAGGAGTTATGAAATGAGAAAGAGTTATGAAACGAGAAGGATATATGAATTGAGAGATAGATATGAAACGATGAGGAGATATGAATTGAGATTCTTGGAGTTGGTCGTTTTTAAAAGCAAACTGATCAGAGCGTTTAGTAGTTGTTAAGTGTTAATGGCAATCAATATTTCTACCTAAAACCAGAACAACCAAGACAATAAATGTATCTACCTAAATTCCATTTAATCCCAACCTAAACAATGTCTAACACGCATTAAAGGATTGGTACTTACCTCTTGGCATGTTTAATCCGCTTTGATGACGTTTGATCCGTATCTTGCTGCTCCCTGCAAGACCTTTGTCCATTTCACTGGTATGTCTCTTCTCCTTTAATGTCTCCCACGCAGCTAACCTTGTCATTTCAAATAAAAACCCAAGACTCTAGTTTAATTACGAAACTTGGAACAAAGTAAGACAATGAAGATTTAATCAATTAACTGTTTTGAATAAAAACTAGAGTCTACTCAAACTTCAAAATCAAGACAAAGAAAGAACCTTTAAAACATCAAATAATTAAACAGAGTAAAGCAATGACCTTTGTAATTGAACTATTGAAAAAGGGCGGCGACAATTTGGTGAGTTGAGTCATCGGATTCGACAAGCAAAACCGTGAGCCTCTGTTCATCATCGTCTCCATAGTCCCTTCATCGCTGCTAATACCACAACTTCCCCCATCGATCTGAGATAAACAGAGTCAAATCTCATCATCGCAACAAAATTGTCAATAATAATCGAAGGAATCAAATTCACAGGAACAAAAAGCTTTAAGAAACCGACCTTCATGGTGATTGCATGCACGAGTCTGGAGGAGAACATCGACGAAGAAAGAAACGAATCAAACGACATCTCCATTCGAGGTTTCGACAGAATCAACGAGGAAGAGAGAGACCCGATGATGTGATTTCGACGAAATCGAACAAGAGAGAGTCAAGATTGTTGACGAACAAACAGATCAAACATCATCTCTGTCGGAGATTTTTGCAGAAGTGAAGGCGAAGAGATGTCGATGACATCGAAGATGAACCGAAAGTGAAAGAGAAAGAGGCGACTTTTATTTCCCGTAAAAGGAACCACCCAATACGTTTCTGCCACTTTTGGGGTTTTAACCAACTCTAAACTCTTTTAATTAGGCAGCGGTTCTTTCTAATAAAACCATTTTTTATTTAATTTTTTCTCTTTTTTGGTTTAAAAAACCCCTTGCTCAACCCACAGCTGGAGTTGGTCTAATGACCATAAACTATGACAAGTTCAAATATATTCATACTCTATTCGGTAAGAATAATTTTTTTTTTCAAAATAATGTATTGTAGCTGCCATTAACTTGAGTTTCTTGGTTAAGGTTTTGTGAAATCTATCAAACACTTACTGAGCGAGCACTCACCGTTAGCAAGTGTACAACTTCGTCGGTGGAGGACTCGTTTTTCTGGTCTCGTTGAGTTTCATTTAAAAGAAAAAGAAAACTAATGTTTGTATATCCTGCGATAACCGAACGATCTGGTCCACTGGAAGTTTCACTCACATTTACATATGATTGTTGTGGCTGTAAAAACAAGCGATTCAACTCAAAGTTGAAGATGAATAGGTTCATGGACCAATCTATAACACAAGTTGGGTAGTGGATTTGCTACTATCTCCTTATATCTCTTTCTGTAAGTTTGATTTGTTTATATACAACAAAAATATCAAGCGCAGCCAAATCAAAACCTTTAGTCCAACATTTTTCTTTATTGATCTCTTTTACCTGTGGGTTCGATCTCTTGAACAATCCCTTTTGAAAATCGACATTTTATAGTTTTTTGCACGTAATGGTTTTTCTTTTAGCACTAACACAAAACATAGAAAAATTCACTCAACTAATCCTTTTATTTTGATGCCAAGAAACGAATATGCTGTGTGTTGTGCCAGGAAAATCAGGAGACTTGCCAGCACATGTTCTTTAGATGTCGCTACTCAGCAAAAGTATGGAAATAACTAGTAGGGAAAATCTTAAGAGATGCATTCACAACAAAATGGAGTGAGATTTTAGATGTTATATTTAGCGCAGGCTCTCAACGGAGGTATTCCTCATTCGCTATGGTTTCAAGCTCTGGTGCCTAGTATATGGAGAGAACGCAATTTCGTCGACATGGTGAGTAACCAAGAGATGAGAAGGTCCTGATCAAGTTTGTGGACAAAATGGTTTGTCCGAAATTGTTATATCACTTTGAGGAAAAGGTCAGAGATACCTCGACAAAGGCTGTGTACCTGGCTTGGGACACAAGTGAAAGATTTTTTTCCAATTTAAAGCTCAAAATTTGATTTTTTTTAATGGGTTCTTTGATTATTTACAAGAATCAAAAATAGAAGCACTTGATGAAACAAAGTTTTATATTGAATAAAATTTACATTCATTCAAAAAAAATCATCAAATTAATAGTTATAGTTTTTTTTTGCATAAATTAGTAGTTTTTTTTTCGTCTTCATAAAACTAACACAGAACCAAAACTTAGACTTAATATAGTTTTACTCAATATCATAAGCAATCGTAACCAACCAAGTGGTCTTGGCCTAGTAGTAAAAGGCTCACCCTGTTAGTATCGCCCTGGGTTTGATTCTCCTTGGCCACTCGGAACGCTTTAAGTGGTAAGAAAACACGGATCCTACGGGCTTCGTAGTGATTAGTCTTTGGGTATAGAAAAACTTTGGGATCACACTACGGTTATCAAAAAAGAAAAAAAATCATAAGCAATCGTACGATTATTAATTTATTTTGGAATACATAGTCAATATTTCCTTGAACATGAATGCTACAATGCAATATATGGAGCAAGAAACCTGTAACAATATAATTTTTTCTCAAGCTAAGTGGACCAAACCGAGATAAGATGTGGTGTGGTTAAGTTCAATGTGTCTTTGTCATGAGCGTCATTCAGTGTGGAGGTGGTGTCCGGCTGTGCTATGGCGATCACAAAGTTTCTACAACCTAGCGATTAGCCAAGACATGGAAACTTAATCGATAAAATACAGGATCTGGCCCTTGGTTTCAAGGTGTGCACTACAAGAAAACATCAAGGATTCTGAGGGAAAAAATCGTCGGAATTTCGTCGAAATATCGTTATTCCGACGCAATTCCGACGAAATACGTCGTCGGAAATAATTCTTCGGAATTTCTTTTTTCCTCTGAAATCCCTCGGAATTTTCCGACGGAATTCCGAGGAAATAAATTTCCGAGGAAATTCCGAGGATCCCTTGTTTGTCGGAAAAGTCCTCGGAATATACCGAGGTAGAACTTCGTCGGGATAATTCCTCGGAAGTTCATCGATCGATGCGTGTTTGGACATATATACATCGATCGATAGGAGTATACCGACGGACTTTTTCCTCGGTTTATTCCGAGGAACTGTTCCCTCGGTATATTCCGAGGGATCCGTTCCTCGGAATTTTCCGAGGGAGTTGTCCCTCGGAAAATTCCGAGGGAAATGTCCCTCGCTATATTTTAAAAAAAAAACGGATCGATCGATGCGTTTTTGTTCAAAAACGCATCGATCGATGTAGTGAAAAATATAATTAATTTCCTCGAAATGTAAAAAATATTAATTTTTTTGAAAAAATAAAATTTCTGAAATTTAAATTCGAAAATATGAAATTAAAAGTAAAATTGAAATCATACTAATTAATATTCAAAATTTCACAAATAAAAATAAAACATTCCGAGATTGGGGAAAAAAAAACTACGGGTCTGGCACGTTCGGGAACACCTCGTTCGGGTACATCCTCTGCATCATCTCCATCATTTGCTGGTTCAGCCTCCTCTGTGCCTCATAGCCCGCCTGTTGAGCCGCCATCTGGGTCTCCAACAAAGATATTCGATCATCTTTGTCCTTCAACTGAGCCGTAAGTACTTCTGGATCAACAAAGGGCGGTGGTGCAGAAGGAGGAACCGACCGGGTGCGACGACCCAAACCGAACAAACGTCCCTTCTTCTTTGGAACCGACTGAATAGAAAAAAGCCAAATTTAGAAATTTAAACCAAGAAATAAATGAATTGAACTTAAAAAAAAAAGAACTTACGGATTCAACGATTTCGTTGATTCGAAACCGGGACAAGTTGGTCGAAGCCGTCGAAGCGTCATCCTCGGTTTGAAGCTGAGACACTTCGTCTACCACCTGAGTTTGGACCAGGTCGACCACGTCCCTCACAAGACCGTCATCAATCTGGCCGGTCTTGTTGGTATACGCCCTCCTCATTAGGGCGAGATCATCGACCGGCTCGCCATCATTTTCTTCCGCCTTGAAAAAAAACATAAAATTAAAGAAACATTTGAAATTAGAAGAAATGCACAATAAATTTAAATTCTGAAACTCAAATAATTGAAGAAAAAGCGGTTGAACTTACCATGCGATCTCCGAGAGTGGCAATAGATTGAGCACCCAAGTTATGCTTGTAGATGCCCTTCCCTTTACGGTCGCTCCTGCGGTTGGTGGAGTTGGTGGAAGAAGTTTCTTTCGTCTCCTCCTTATCCCAATGCGCACACAACTCCTTCCAGACCGTATCGTTCATCGACTTTGGGACCTTTTAATTAAAAAAAAAAGAAAAAGTTTAATAAATTAAAAAATAGTTTAATAAATTAAAAAATTGTTTAATAAATTAAATCGAACCTTATTGATTTCCCACTTCTTCTTCCACTCGTGGATCTGCTTCCCATAGTTGTCCATTACTTTATGGACGAAGTGGTGATAGATAAAGAGCGTCTCATCGGAATTCCAGTTGAACTCTTGCTGAAAAAAAAACACAATTAGTAGAAAATTTATATTAAAGATTAAAAATATAAGTAAAAAATTAGAATACTTACCGCAAACTGACGAAACCACAGAACCTGCTTGTCGGTTGGGAAGTGAGTGAAAGTCGGATGTCCACTGTCGAGGGCCGAGTACATCATACGGTTGATCCATGCGCTGATCCCGTTCCCGGATCGGTTGAACCTTATTAAAAGAACAAACGGTTAATAATGAATCCAAATTTAAAGAAAAAAAAATGTTTAATTACCATGTTTGACCCCGTCCATGTGGATACGGAGTGAGATACGGAAGATGGTCACGACCGGGCTGTTGAACCAACTCCGCAACCCTCATCACTCCCGGAGGACCCGGAGGAACAGGAGCGGATGCAGCAGCGGGAGCGAGAGGAGCATGAGCGGGTGCAGCAGAGGGAGATGTATGGTTGGAGCTGTGGGGCGAAGGGGAATCCTGAAAATGGCTGGAATCCCGAGACTGGCTCCCCGTACCACCACGACCACGACGCTGTCGAGGCCGGGTCTGATCATCATGAGACCTGTAAATTAAAAAAATATATTTAATAAATACAGAAATATATAAATTAATTTTTTTTATTAAAAAAAATCCCAAATAATTTAATCACAGAAAAAGATTTATATATATTAAATTTTTTTAATAAATATATAAAAATAGTTCTAATAAACAAAAATAGTTTTAATAAATAAAAATTGTTTAATAATTAAAATGTTTTGTAAAATCCAAAAAATCGAATTTATATAGAAATTTTTTTTTGTAAAATCCAAAAAATCGAATTTATATAGAAAAATCGTTTTGTAAAATACAAAAATCGATTTTATATACAAAAATTGATTTTATAAATACAAAAAATAAAAAAATTATAAAAAAATTCTAAATCAATTCAACAAAACAAATTATTCAACCAAATCACAATTCTAAACCTATTATACAACCAAATCACAATCCTAACCAATCACCCTAACAAAAATCTATCAAAACTACACAAAAACCTAACAAATAGAACCTAAGAGAGTGGGATAGGGTCCTTACATGATTTGTGTAAGAGAAGAGGGAGATCGCCGGAGATATCGTCGGATTTCAGGGGGAAATCGCCGGAGAGAAAGAGAGGAGTCGCGCAGAGGAAGAAGAGAGAAATGGGGAAGAAGAAGGGGCTCGTGGTTATAAAACCTAGGGTCCGACGGACATTATCCGTCGGAATTCCGTCGGAATTCTAATTTCAATTTTCGCGAAATATTTGCCCGGTAAAATGAAAATATTCCGAGGAAATTCCGATAGATAGTAAAATATCCGTCGGAATTTCCTCGGAATATTCCGAGGAAATACCGAGGAAATACCGAGGAACTAGTGTTTGGGGTTTCAAAACATCAATTTTTTTTGCCGTATTTCATTTCTTATACAATTGTAATGCATACCATTGAGGATTCTTTGTATACATGAGCATAAACCATGAAATAACAAATTTCAAAACTAATTGAAAGTATTCCCTTTACCGTTCGTTAAAAGGTATAAGTGTTTCTCTTATGTTGCGAGATTTCGTTCATACAATCGGAAAAGTGTTAATTATACGGTAAGGAACAAATTTTTGACTTCATAATGAACGTAAGACACTTAATAAGGGTTATATAGGTGTTATTCAAACGGCAAAACGTTGTTTTCGGTTTAAAAACCCTATTTCCTCGGATTATTCCGAGGGAACTCCGACGAAACCCTCTTCTTCCTCGAAATTTCCTCGGAATATTCCGAGGAAATTCCGACGAACTAGTGTTTGGGGTTTCAAAACGTAATTTTTTTTAAAAAAACGCATCGATCGATGCGTTTTTGAACAAAAACAAATCGATCGATTACTAAGATGGCCCGGGCCGTAAGATTGTGATCGATCGATGAGAGTATCCCATCGATCTATCGACAATCTGAATTGTTCCTCGGAATTTCCTCGGAAAATCTTGTATGTTTTTTAAAAATGCATCGATCGATGCGTTATAGAACAAAAACGCATCGATCGATTACTAGGATGGACCGGGCCGTAAGATTGTGATCGATCGATGAGATTAACCCATCGATCTATCGACAATCTGAATTGTTCCTCGGAATTTCATCGGAAAATCTTGTATGTTTTTTTAAAAATGCATCGATCGATGCGTTATAGAACAAAAACGCATCGATCGATTACTAGGATTTACGGGGCCGTAAGATTGTGATCGATCGATGAGAGTAACCCATCGATCTATCGACAATCTGAATTGTTCCTCGGAATTTCGTCGGAAAATCTTGTATGTTTTTTAAAAATGCATCGATCGATGCGTTATAGAACACAAACGCATCGATCGATTACTAGGATGGACCGGGCCGTAAGATTGTGATCGATCGATGAGAGTATCCCATCGATCGATCGACAATCTGAATTGTTCCTCGGAATTTCCTCGGAAATCTTGTATGTTTTTTTAAAAACGCATCGATCGATGCGTTATAGAACAAAAACGCATCGATCGATTACCAAGATGGCCCGGGCCGTAAGAATGTGATCGATCGATGCGTTATAGAAACAAAACGCATCGATCGATGCGTGTTCGGAAAACAGAATTATAAGGCAAAACCCGACCTTTTTTGGATCTAAACCTTAGAACTCTCATCCCCTCCGATTTCCCCTATAATTCGCCCCCCCCTTTCTCTCTCTATAATCATCCGATTTGAACAATTTTGGGCTCTATTCCACTTGATTTTTCGAGCTCTACCTGATTCCTACACTCGTCTTCACCCTAAGACAGGTATACTCCGCGAATCTCCACATTCTGAAATCGTGTTCTTGAGCAATTTTTTGGGTTTTGTGAATTTCTTATTTCCGTGTTGATTCCTTGATCAAATATGCATGAAACAGATGTTTAAACATGGAATAGAACACAATTGTCTGTGATCAACGAGTTTGGAACATGATTTGAGATGATTTAGGGATAGAGAATTTTTTTCAATTTCGTTTTTTTTATCACAACTCGATTTTGCTTTTCATTTTCATGTTCAGCTTTGCCTTCTTAATTGATTATAACCATGTTGAGAGCAATGATTCTATTTTGTAGAGAATGAAGCGCACGAAAACATCAGCAAAGAAAAACACACAAGAAGCGGGTTCGTCACAGCTGGAGAAGCAAAGGCCAAAGAAGTGGGATAAGTCTGATACCACCCACTACAACAACATGAAGAAGGTAGCCGTTCCGGCTACACAACTAGCATGTCCTGAGACGATGACAATATTGGGAATCAAAGCAGACATTGAAGGACTGTTCCAGAACATGGGTCTAGGCCAACTATGCAACCTCAAGGAACCCACTTATCCGGAGTTGGTACGCCAGTTCATAGCATCCGCATACGTCACCCGTCCCGATGATAGCCATCAGGAAGGTTTTCTGGCATTCGTAGTGCAGAAAGTATACTATGAGGTATCTTTCACAGACCTCTGCGGACTATTTGGATTGAGTGCGGGGGAGAGGACATATGGTCTTTATTGGACTTCAGAGCTGTTGAACTTCTGGGAAACGATTGGCACAGGGGTTTATAGATCTTCTCAGGCAAAGGAGTCACTTATCCGGAGCCCAGTACTGAGATATGCGACACGCCTCATTGGCTCATTGCTATACGGGACAACCACAGCCGCATCAGTCACGCAATGGGAGTTGTGCCTCCTGTACCAAGGTGTGAGGCATTTGCTACCGGCATTTGGAAACTCTACATTCCCACCTGCTACTGCCTTCAACATGGGAGCGGTGCTGGCCGCAAACTTAGCAGGATACAAGGGGAAAGTAACCAAATCCAAGAGCAATGCATGTGGATTTGGTGCAGTGATTACTCGGATCCTTAGACATGTGGGTGTAGACTGTGAGAACCACCAGGTAGCACTGGACAGATCGAACAACATTGCTTGGAACTACCTGGATGTCATTTCTCTAGTAAGTAAGGAGTTCATAGCTGGTCCCCACTCGAGGATCGATCGGGATGGTCCTTACGTCTACGTATTCCAGGACCGAGCGAAGAAAACACTCTACTGCCACCTGCCTCAGATCGGCCTGACTGCTCTACTTTCAGAGGCTGCAGTTGAGTTTCTACCCCCTGCTACCGCACTAGTAGACAAGCCATCCTTCTTCACGCCAAAATATCAGACCAAAGGCAAGGGCGTGGTTGATGAAGAAGGACAAGATGAGGCTGCACAAGCCATTCCAGATGATTCACAACCCCATCAGCTACTCCCATCAGACTCCAGCCAGTACAAGCTGCAAGAGCTTCCACCGAACGCCACTTCGCGCCAGCAACAACATTGGAGAGATCAGAGCATAAAGACAAACAACGACATGCTACACAAGATCTGGGCTGCCATTTCACGTATCAGGCCGTGTCGTTGCCAAAAGGATGATGTAGTTCATCGGGACAACTCTCCATCCAGCTCTGGTTCGGGTTCGAGTGGTACACACAGGGTAAGAAAGAGGTCCAAGAGACCCAACGATGCAGGAACATCTGGAGCAGGAGACGAGGAGTAGGAGCTATCACCGGCTATTTTATTTTCTTTTCTATTCTAACGTTTTATGGTCTTATTTTCTGTTAATTTTGAACTGAGTTTTTTTTTAGGTTTCTTAATTATGAGTTCGTATTTCTTTTACATGGTTTCTTTGTTTTATTTGGTTGTGTTTTGTGTAGCTTTTAATTCGTATTCAGCTTTGCCTTGCTAGATAAACCAAATAACTATTATCCAAGGAAAGAGGTTATATCAAGTGTTCCTCGGAATTTCCTCGGTATTTCTTAAAAAAAAAAAAAAATAAGTTCAATGGTAGTCTGTTTCCGAGTCATCATCACCAGATGAATCTGAATCTGGATCTTGGTGAAACTCTCCAATTACTGGTTCATCCTCTACGTGAACGACGGCTTCCTCTCCAAAGTCGGTTAAATCGACTACAAGGCCAACTCCAGCTAAATCTTCTGCTGCACTACAGTTGCCGGATGTGCTTGGTTGTAGTGGGTCTTCCAGCTCAGAACTTCCCTGAACTCGGCCTCTCGGGTTGAGTCTTGTAACAGTAACCCATGGATCATCTCTGTTCCTTACCCGGGGGTACTTGATATAACAAACCTGTAACATTTAGAAAAATTATAAATTAATACACATGATGATGAATCATTCTGAATAATTAACATTTAATTACCTGATCGGCCTGGGAAGCAAGAATGAAAGGATCATAATATTGCAGCTTTCGCCTCGAATTTACTGATGTAACACCAAATGCATCTGTTCTCACACCTCGATCTGGGGTGTTGTCGTGCCAATCACAATAGAAAACAGTACAGCGCAATCCAACCATGCCCAAATACTTGATTTCCAAAATCTCATGTATGTGTCCGTAGTATACATCATCTCCTGATGCAGAACAAACGCCAGCATCATAAGTCGTACTCGAACGTCTCCTCTTCTGAGTTGTGAATGCATATCCTCGAGTACAAAATCTCGGATATGACTTCACAACAAAGTTTGGTCCAACGACCATCTCACGTATCCAATCGTCAAATGTTTCACCTCTGGCCAAACCAGCAGACACCTATTAATAGCACATATATATATATTATATCAATAAATGTGAATTAGTATAAATATGTGATAAAATATATTTTAATTTGTTTAAAGCACTCACATAAGTAAACATCCATCCAGTAAATTCTCTCTGCTTCATTTCTTCTAGTTCGTCCTCTGTGGCGTATCTATACTCGAACCGCTTTTCTGCCATGAAAATCCTGTATATGATGACAATAATGTAATTAATTAAGATTTAAATTTCAACTTGTTAAAATAAAAATTTGTAAGCTCATTTATTTACCTCTCATATTGAAGAACGTCTTCGCAGTTGGTGAGCAAATATGTTTGCAAATGACTGCGCTCCTGCTCAGTAAGTCGACGGTCCTTTGGTTTTCCGCTAAGTCGTCCAACGTCTGTGAAAATGTCTGGAACCGTAACATGATATGTTGCCCGTTCGCCTCTATCATCATGCCGAGCAGGTCTTCTGTTTTTGGTCTGAACTTCTGCTGGAAAGTAGTACTCGGCAAAGTTTGAAGTTTCTTCATTGATCATCTGTGCGACTATAGAACCTTCCACCCTACTTAAATTTTTCACCATCTTCTTCAAATGGAACATATACCGCTCATACAGATACATCCATCTATACTGCACAGGACCACCAAGTTCCAATTCTCTTGCCAGGTGAATAACAAGATGCTCCATAACATCAAAAAATGAGGGAGGAAATATCTTCTCAAGGTTGCACTGAATCACGGCTATGTTAGTCTTCAAATTTTCAATACCTTCAAGAGTCACTGATCTCGTGCATAAATCGCGGAAGAAACCACTTATCCCTGCAATTGCTTCATGAACATTTCGTGGTAATATTTCCTTGAAGGCGAACGGAAGGAGGCGCTGCATCATTACATGGCAATCGTGGCTTTTCAAGCCAGTAAACTTTCCTTCCTTTCTGTCGATACAGTTACGCAAATTTGATGCGTAACCGTCTGGAAATTCCACATCGTTTGAAATCCAATCAAAGAACGCATCTTTTCCCGCTGCATCAAGTCGGTATATGGGAAAAGGAGCCCTACCATTCTCATCAACATGAAGTTCTGAACGAGCACATATATCGACTAAATCCAGTCTTGACTTCAAATTATCCTTTGTTTTACCTTGAACATTAAGGATCGTGTTCATGAGATTGTCAAAAAAGTTCTTCTCAATATGCATGACATCTAAATTATGCCTTAGCAGATGATCCTCCCAGTATGGCAGATCCCAGAAAATACTTTTTTTGTGCCAGTTATGTAGTTCTCCAACAGCATCTACCGGAAAACGCTCATGTCCACCGACTTCTGGCGTCCTTTCTGCACCAAAATCTCTTAGTTGTATCTTCAAATCTTTCCCACAAATTTCCGGAGGTGGACTGTCAAACACCCTCTTGTTCTTCGTAAACAAATTCCTACTCCTACGATATGGATGATCAGGTGGTAGGAATCTCCTGTGACAGTCAAACCAACACGTTTTCCTTCCGTGCTTTAGTTGGAAAGCATCAGTGTTATCTTGACAATATGGACATGATAGCCTTCCATGCGTTGTCCATCCAGACAACATACCATATGCTGGAAAATCACTTATTGTCCACATTAGTACTGCCCGCATTTGAAAGTTTTCTTTACACGAAACATCGTATGTTTCAGCACCTTGAGCCCATAGTTGTTGCAACTCATATATTAGTGGCTGAAGAAACACATCAAGTGATCTCTTAGGATGCTCTGGTCCGGGAACGAGAATCGAGAGAAACAAAAACTCTCGTCGCAAGCACAAGTTTGGGGGGAGGTTGTATGGTGTAAGAATGACGGGCCATAGAGAATACTGTCTTCCACTCTTGCCAAACGGACTGAAACCATCAGTACATAATCCAAGGTAGACATTTCTTCTCTCATACGCAAAGTCGGGATACTTTGATTGGAAATGCTTCCACGCTTTTGCATCTGAAGGATGTCTGATCTCACCATCTGTTGAGTGCTCCGCATGCCATCTCATTGGTTGCGCTGTGCGTTCAGACAGATACAACCTCTGCAACCTTTCCGTCAAAGGTAAATACCACATCCTTTTATATGGCACTGGAACTCTTCCAATTGTATCTTTATAACGAGGCTTTCCACAAAATTTGCATGTAACCCGCTGTTCATCCACCCTCCAATAAATCATGCAGTTGTCGCTGCATACATCTATTACCTGATACGATAAACCAAGACCAGCTACGAGTTTCTGAACCTCGTAGTATGAACCAGGAGCTACATTATCCTCGGGTAGAATACCTTTTACAAAATCAGCAATCGCATCCACACAGTCTTCAGCCAAATTATAATCTGTTTTAATGCCCATCAATCTTGTAGCAGATGATAAAGCTGAATGACCATCTCTGCAACCTTCGTACAATGGTTGCTTTCCAGCATCCAACATATCATAAAATCTCCTAGCTTCTGCATTGGGTAAATCTTCCCCTCTAAAATGATCATTTACCATCTGCTCAGTACCTACACCATAATCTACATCCGTTCTAATTGGTTCTTCTAATCTAACCGCTGGCTGAGGTTCACTAGTACTACCATGTTCATAATCAGTTTCCCCATGATGATACCAAATTTTGTAACTTCGTGTAAACCCACTCAAATATAGATGAGTCCAAACATCCCACTCTTTAATAACCTTTCTATTTTTACAATTAGAGCAAGGACATCTTAACATACCTGTTTTTGCTTCCGGTTGTCGGTGAACTAACCCCATGAATTCAGTTATACCTCGTTGGTATTCTTCCGTAAGCAATCTCGTGTTCGGATCCAAATGAGGTCGATCGATCCAAGAACGAAAATAATTTGAAGAAGACATATTTTTTATGAATCAAATTCGTGTGTAAATAGAGTAAGAGGGAGGATGAAGATATGAAGTGAATGAAGAGGAAGAGGAGTGCTTGTATTTATAGTTTAAATCCTGCCGACATACCGAGGAAATTCCGACGGAATTCCGACGGACAAAACTAGTTCGTCGGAATTTCCTCGGAATTTTGTAAAATCCCCCAACGGCTCTCCAACGGCTATAATATTTCCTCGGAATTCATCGGTTTTTTCCGAGGAACAGAGTTTTCCTCGGAATTTCCTCGGAATATTCCGACGGACTGTAGTTTCCTCGGAATCCCGTCGGTATATTCCGAGGAAATTCCTCGATATATTCCGAGGATTTCATTTTCCGTCGGAATGTCCGTCAGAATATCGCTGTTTTCTTGTAGTGGTGTGACTTTCACTCGGTTGGAATTTTAACCAATTTAGCTGCTGTTGCTGTGCACTTTTAGCCTACAAATGAAATTTATGATATTTAAGGGGTGTCAGTACTATTGGGAAAACTTTAATTAGAGAAGCACTGTTTCGTGCACAAAAAAAGAAAAGAAAAGGAGAAGCACTGTTCCATTCATATATTGCACGTACGTGGAGAGCCTGCGACTGCAAGGCTACATTATCAAATGCGGGAGGAAAATCAATATGAATTTTTTATATATGCCTAATCAATAAAGAAGGGATCTACGTAATTTATATTATTTATTACGTACACCCCGTTACCTTGGGTGATTACACTACATGCATCGTGATTTGTAAATATACGTGTAGAGTTCTCCAAGTCACATTATCATGCATATGCATGGCTTCGAAACCTCGTTATACCCCGACTAATCTTTTTTTTACAATACCCCGAGTAATTTTATAATACTCCTTCGCTGTTCAAAAAGGGAAAGCCGGATATTCTTTCAAAAAGAAATTTACATATAGATCTTCTTGGATAAATTGTAACTAGAAAAATGATAAAAAAATATATATTGTCCTACGACACCGTTGAAATACACATTGGGATTCGGTTCACAATGAAACCTTTATTCAACTTTAAATACATGAAAGCAAAGTAAGTAGGAAGGGCGAGATCTATGAAACTTGATCTATAAATAGAGCTGCAAGGGAAAGACATTTCATCACATCCAAAACCAATTACAACACAGAGAAAACGTTTACTGATCTCTGCTCTATAGTTCCATATACATTTTTCTTTTGTAACCCTAAAAACATGGCAATGCTCAGGAACAAAAACATAACCTTCTCATTGGTCTTGATGTGTCTCATTGTGGCGTCTCCAATTGCTAATGCTCAGCTTGGTGGTCTAGGTGGTGGGCTTGGTGGTCTAGGTGGGCTTCTTGGCGGGCTTACTAGTATCTTTAATATCCAAGGCCTTCTCATGTGCTCTGTCACTGGCACCGTCTCTACCAATAACACGACTGCCGTTCCTCCTTTCCCTAGTAAATTTTCTATTCTCACACTCTCTCTTTCGATCAACTATGCCAAAATAAAAACAACAGATTTGTTGTAAACTATGTAATAGTTAGAATGATATATATATCACACACACCCTCGAACTTTTTTTCATTTATTCATAAGTGATCAGGTGTTAAATAATCACGTATAAGTTACCATCATTTAAACATATATTAGAAAATGTGGTATAACATGTTTGTAAAACTAGACCTATGTAAAACCATCAATAAATTGTGAAGGAATGTTAGGAGTCTACGTAGAATTCTATTGACTCTAGTAACTATTTAGTATTTACATATCTTCCATGCAACATCTTTGTACACTCAAATGTATAGTATAGATTCAAAAACATAAATTAACCTATATGTACGGGTGTACGGCAAGGATACATGTACATGAGATAATATTTAAATGTAAATTTTGTTCTACACATTTGCTAATAATATAATGCTGGGCAAAATGTTTCAAGTACGACTACGAACGCTTATGGAGTATTCTCGATTCCTACTATTGGACTTCCCTTTTCGCCTTCAACACTCCTCTCCTCCGGTTGTAGGCTCGTCGTCACGACCCCTCTCACCGCCTGTAACGTCAGCCTCCCTGCGGCCGGACTCCTCATGGCACCTTTATCTCTAGTCGGAATCGCTGCCGGCGACGGCCTTAACATCTTCAGCCTCGTCCCAAGTGTCTTTGGCCTCGTCGGTTAACTGATTCCAATCAACCGAGTATGCTTTATGTTTGATCACGGCGTGTTTCCCAATTTCTGTTTGTTTTATGTTTTGTGTCATGACCAATAACGTTTGCTTGCGTATGCATGAATAAGTGTTAGAGCAAGTTTGGTCCGAGAATGAAGGAGCAGTTTGGTTTATTAAGTATTTGTTTGAATTAAGTCACTTGTTAGTCACGTCCTAGTCTAGTGGGGTTAGTTGGAGTCTGTTTTCCGAGTCTTGTGGTTTCACGTTTGTTTCAAGTTGTTTAGGTCTTTATAACTTGTATTCTTTTCATTGAATAGAACAAGTTTTCAGTCTCAGAATTACAAAGCAAGCAGAACAAATTGGTATCAGAGCTTATCCTCTGAAACTGAGAACAAGAAGCCGCAGCTTCACACGAGAGAGAAAGAATGGAAGACGAGAAGATGAAGTTACCTCATTTCGACGGTCACTGGGATCATTGGAGTGAAGTCATGGAGAATTTCTTCAGAGAAAAGGGGCTTTGGAGCATGATTGAGAACGGATATGAAGATTCATCAATCACCACGGTGCTGACTGAGGAGCAGAGGAGACAGCTTGACAACGCCAGAACCAACGATCACAAAGTCAAGCACTACCTCTACCAAGCCATCGACAGGACAACATTTGAGCAGATCCTGGATAGGAAGAACTCCAAAGTCATTTGGGACTCCATGAAGATGAAGTTTGGAGGTAATGCAAGGGTGAAGAAGTCTCTCTTACAGAAACTGAGAAGGGAGTTTGAGGTGCTTGAAATGAAGGAATCTGAGAGCATTGATGAGTATTTTGCTCGGGTCATGTCCATCTCAAACCAGATGAGAAGCAATGGAGAGGTAATGAGCGACACCAAGGTAGTGGAGAAGATTCTCAGAACACTTACTGAGAGGTTCATGTACGTGGTGGTTTCGATCGAGGAGTCAAAGGATGTGGAAACAATCTCCATTGATGAACTGCAAAGCACACTAGCAGTTCATGAGCAGAAGTTTAAGAAAGTGGAGAAGGGTGAAGAACATGTACTGAAGGTGACTCATGGAGAAGATACAGGAGCCAGAGGAAGGCGACCAGCTTGGAGAGGAAGAGGAAGAAGTCGTGGGAGAAGTACCTTTGACAAAAGAAATGTGGAGTGCTACAAGTGTCATCGTTTGGGTCATTTCCAGAATGAATGTCCAAAGTGGGATGGAGAGGCAAATTACGCAACACTTGATGAACAAGAAGATATGCTCTTGATGGCAGTTATTGAAGAGGATGAGCGTGAAGAAGAACTTGAAGCCATCGTGGAGGAAAACAGAGAAATGGTGCTGATGACCAACACTGAGAGCAAAGAAGAGTTGCGGAAGAAAACATGGTTCCTGGACTCAGGCTGCTCAAACCACATGACAGGAGACAAGACAGTGTTCACTTCATTTGATCTTAAGTTCAAGCATTCTGTCAAGCTAGGAAACAACAAAAGAATGGAGGTGACTGGGAAGGGGAACGTAAAACTGAAGTTGAATGACACATCATACACCATCAGTGATGTGTATTACGTTCCGGAGCTGAGAAACAACCTACTAAGTCTTGGCCAAGTCCAAGAGAAAAAGCTTGTCATCATCATAAGAGAAGGAAGCTGCAAGATTTATCATGATGACAAAGGGCTCGTTGCAGAGAGTAAGATGAGTCTGAACCGAATGTTTGCCTTGTTTGATCAGACGAGTGGCGCAGCAAGACAACAACAATGTTTCCAGATGTCAAGTGAGGATGTTTCGAGGCTCTGGCATGAGAGATATGGTCATCTCAGTCACCGAGGTTTGAAGACACTGATGAACAAGAGTATGGTGCGAGGTCTACCTACATTCGATGTGCAAAACCTCACGTGCACTGACTGTATGGTTGGCAAACAATCAAGGAATGCGATCCCAAAGAAGAGTACATGGAGGGCTAAAGAGGTACTAGAGCTTGTTCACTCAGACATCTGTGGGCCGATCAGTCCTATCTCAAGCAGTGGGAAGAGATACATCATGAGTCTGATCGATGATTACAGTAGGAAAGCATGGGTGTACTTCTTGAAGGAGAAGTCTGAAGCGTTCTACTCTTTCAAATGCTTCAAAGAGAGAGCCGAGACAGAGACAGGAAGGAAGCTGAAATGCCTTAGAACAGACAGAGGAGGTGAATACACGTCTCATGAATTTGAAGATTACTGCAAGGAACATGGGATAAGAAGGCAACTCACAACTGCATACACCCCACAGCAGAATGGGATCGCTGAGAGAAAGAACAGGACAGTGATGAACATGGTGAGATCAATGCTTTCAGCTATGAAGGTACCAAGAATCTTCTGGGCAGAGGCTGTGAACTGGACGTTTTACATTCTGAATCGATGTCCTACAGTTGCTGTAAAAGATGCTACACCACAGGAGGCTTGGAGTGGGATAAAACCAACAGTGGAACACTTCAGAGTGTGGGGAAGCATAGCTCATGTGCACATTCCTGACGCACACCGAAGTAAACTCGATGACAAGAGCACTACTTGTGTGATGTTTGGTTTTTCAGAAGAGTCAAAAGGATACCGACTCTACAATCCTAAAACCAAGAAGATGGTAACCAGCAAGGATGTAGTATTCGAAGAAGGAAAGGGGTGGAACTGGGAAGAAAACCACAGTGAGCATATGAGTGTGGTTTTGAGTTGGAACGATGAAGCAGAAGCAGAAAGAAATGATGATGAGGAAGAAGAAGATGAGGACAACACTGATGAAGCTCAGGAGGGTCAGGTTCAGCAGGAACAAGTTCAAGCAAATCAACCTCAAGATGATCAACCAGAGCACGGGGATGAGATCAGAGAGGGACGCATAAGAAGAAGGCCAGGTTACCTGAGAGATTATAAGCTCTACTGTGAGACAGAGGTCAATATGGTTGAAATAAACCATTCTCATGATCCTACAAGTTATGAGGAAGCAGAGATGAGTCAGAAATGGAGAAAAGCGATGGATCAAGAGATATGTTCTATCAAGAAGAACCAAACATGGACGCTCACTCAATTACCTGCAGAAGGGAAGTGCATTGGAGTCAAGTGGATTTACAAGACTAAGCTGAACGAGAGTGGTGAGATAGACAAACACAAGGCACGTCTGGTGGCAAAGGGCTATTCTCAGAAGCAAGGGATCGATTACACTGAGGTATATGCACCAGTATCTCGGATGGATACAATCAGGACCATAATAGCCACTGCTGCACAAAAGGATTGGGTCATCTACCAGCTGGATGTAAAGTCAGCTTTTCTACATGGAGTGTTGTTAGAGGATGTGTACATCGAACAACCAAAGGGGTATGAAGTAAAGGGAAAAGAGGAGATGGTGTACAAGCTGCATAAGGCGTTGTATGGACTGAAACAAGCTCCAAGAGCTTGGTTCAGTAGGTTAGAAGAGTACTTTATGAAGGCTGGTTTTGAGAAATCTCAGAATGAAGAAACTCTGTTCCTAAAGAAGAACAAGGAAGGTAACATTCTGATCGTAAGCGTCTATGTTGATGATTTAATCTATACAGGAAGTGACTACTCAATGATGGAGGAGTTCAAGAAGTCAATGCAGAA
This sequence comes from Brassica napus, assembly GCF_020379485.1. Classification (NCBI taxonomy): domain Eukaryota; kingdom Viridiplantae; phylum Streptophyta; class Magnoliopsida; order Brassicales; family Brassicaceae; genus Brassica; species Brassica napus. Next base: position 43,088,414 of record NC_063444.1, read on the forward strand.
TGAGTTCGACATGACTGACTTAGGCAAGATGAGGTTCTTCTTGGGGATAGAGGTCATGCAGTTATCAGACGGTATACACGTCTCTCAGTCCAAGTATGCTCTGGAGATACTAAGGCGTTTCGAGATGGAAGACTGCAACGCTGTCTGCAACCCTATTGTTCCTGGAAACAAGCTGGATCTGGATGAAGGAGGAGAACGTATAGATGAGACTCTCTATAAACAAGTCATTGGGAGTCTCATGTATATAACCACAACAAGGCCTGATCTGCAGTTTGTTGTTAGCTTGATGAGTAGATTCATGGCAAAACCGACAGAGCTGCATCTCCAAGCTGCTAAGAGGGTGTTAAGATATCTGAAAGGGACAATGGATTTTGGGATATGGTACAAGCGAGGAGGTCCTGGAGAAGTCTTGGTCTACACTGATAGTGATTTCGCTGGAGACGTTGATGGTCGAAAGAGTACCTCTGGGTATGCTTTCTTGTTGGATGGAGGAGCAGTAGCATGGTCGTCTAAGAAGCAACCAATTGTGACGCTTTCAACCACTGAGGCGGAGTATGTAGCAGCTTCTGCTTGTGCCTGTCAAGATGTTTGGTTCAGGCGCATTCTTAAGGAGATGGGTTATGAAGTGGAAGCAAGTACAACAATCCTGTGTGATAACACATCTGCAATAAAGCTTTCGAGGAATCATGTGTTTCATGGCAAGTGTAAACACATTGATGTGCGCTTTCATTTCTTAAGGGAGTTGGTCAACAATGGAGTCATTGAGCTAAAGCACTGTGGAACTCAGGAACAAGCAGCAGACATCCTTTCGAAGCCGTTGAAGCGAGAAGCGTTTGAAAACATGAGGAACAGACTTGGAGTTTGCTCTGCAGGAAGTAAGCTAAGTTCATTACATGAAGTTTAGCTTAAGGAGGGTTTGTTAGAGCAAGTTTGGTCCGGGAATGAAGGAGCAGTTTGGTTTATTAAGTATTTGTTTGAATTAAGTCACTTGTTAGTCACGTCCTCGTCTAGTGGGGTTAGTTGGAGTCTGTTTTCCGAGTCTTGTGGTTTCACGTTTGTTTCAAGTTGTTTAGGTCTTTATAACTTGTATTCTTTTCATTGAATAGAACAAGTTTTCAGTCTCAGAATTACAAAGCAAACAGAACAATAAGGTCTACATAATAAGGCGTATGTGTTTATCTTCAAAGTATTGTTGTTGTAACTTCTTTTTTTATCTAAGGTCTTAATATGCATGTATAATGCTGTAAGAGCATGATTAATTCTGGTCTTAACTGACAAAATTTTTTTTTTTTTTTTACATTTTTTCGATTTTTTTTTTTTTTACATTTTTCTAGCTAAGAGACAGCTTTTATATCTTTTATTTAAGAGACAGTTCTTATCTTTTCTTAGTTAAAATCTAAGAAAAACTAAAAACCGTCTTTTAGCCGAAGCTAAGAACCTTATTTAAGAGACTGAGATTAATCATCGTGTAACAAAATGCAATGAAATGATACGAAATAAAGTAACTTCCCTTTTATATTATTTACTACAGAAGTACTATCAACATATATTAGACTGCATGTTTAACACTACCCAAGTATTTTTTTTTTAAATAATCACAACGAGAGACTAACTTGATTGAATTTTATTAAATTAAATCTTGAAATAACTGCTGACAAACAAAATATAAATATAACTGTTTCAGCAAAAAAAAAAGAGGGTAATAATAACAAGAAATTGAGTAATGACGAAAGGTATATTTCTTGCCAACCCAACAAACTTTGTCGCGGATTGAAGATGAGACAGCAGAGAAACGCCCATCTCTTGTTTTCAATACAGCAACCAAGCGGACGTAACGTACCATAATTTCTATCTACATTCTGTTTAAATATATATTTGTGTTTTGTTGTTGTTCTTGTTGTGAATTTAACGTATTGTTCTTGTCGTATACGTTAGGCTTGTAAAAACCACATATATATTTTTTGAACAGTTGGCTTTCATATTGAAATTGTAAAAAAAATTGTTACAATCCTTTTGGCGATGGTTAGGGGACAATTGTTCTATTACAGAAAATCATGAGAATAAGAACCTTTTAGAATTCAGATACCCAAATAATAGTAAACAAGGAAGCCCAACCTGAAGCCTAGTTTGTGCTTTAGCAATGTCGAAAAAGGGATTATCGGTAAAGAAGTTGGTTAAGACGAGAGCGAGAAGGGAGATGAAGCGGTGATCCCTTACTATTCTCAAAGGTCTGCATCATCTTTGAGGTGAGGATAGGATCTACATCCCTGAAACTCTGAATCTTGTTACGAAGTTGATGATCAATGGTACGGAAGATTGCATCTGGTGACCGGTACTTGTTTTCATGCAGTCTTGTATGTCTCTTATTCCAGATTCAATATTGTTTAGATTGCCAAGCGAGAATGGTAAGGAGATTTGATGAATTTGGTGGAGGCAAGGATATCATAATGTTCCACAATTTCGTACCAAATACGAAGATGGGGTAGGCGGCATCTGTCTGTTACTAGTTTCTAAAGATCAAAGCTAAAAGGACAGTCCATATAGAGATGGTTTCTCGATTTTTTTCATTGTTACATAGCAAACATAGATTGCTTCCCCAACGGAATTGCCTATCTCGGATTAGAATCCTGTCTAGAACTACGAGCCATGAGTGGAAGCTATGCCGCAGAACTCCCTTTGAAGTCACCCATGTTTAAAACTTGGTTGAAGTTTTTCCATTGATTTTCCAGTCGAAGGGGTCCATGCTCAAGTTGAGATTGACAGTTGTTAGGAATTGTAGGAGCTGTAACTGATGGTCAGACCGTGCTGGAGGAAGTCGTCAAAAGCCATTGCGAAACAAGGAAGCCACAAATATTGCATACGCTGGGATACCTAGACGAGAGGAAGAGGCATCTAGGTAATCATGAATACAACCAAAAGGGCTCCAATTGATGTATATATTATATACACACATATATATATATATCTTGAAACTTATTTATTCTGAATATAACAATAATTTCTAAATAAATATATCATCCCCAGTGGTTGCACAAGTACTGACCATGTGTTGAAATGAAAAAAAAAACATAGCATCAAAGACTGCATTAATTCTAGGCCTGAGACGGATCGGATATCCGGACAATTTTAAGGTATCCGGATCCGGATCCGGATCCTTAATTTTACTATCCTTATCCGGATCCGGGGTTCTCGGATATCCGGTTGTCGGATATCGTTCTAAAAATTGTAATATCCGGCGGATATCCGGATCCGGATTTGGATCCTTACAATAAATAAAAATTAATATTAATATATAAAAAATATTAAAAATAATTTAAAAATAAAAAAATATATAATGATTTTAATTATTTCTATGTATAATGTTACAAAATTTACATAAAATTTATATATACTATTATAAAAATAAAAATATATTAAATTAATTAATTTTTATATATAGATATTACTATTTTTGAAATAGTTATTAATAAAACCTACAGATCCGGATATCCGGACTAAAAAAATTAAGGTATCCGGATCCGGATCCGGCTTTGACGGATCCAACATTTTACTATCCGGATCCGGATTCGGCCCCTTCGGATATCCGGATTTTCGGATCGGATCCGGATCGAATCTCGGATCGAATCCGGATCTCGGATAAAAGTCTCAAAGTCTCAGGCCTAATTAATTCTATAGTACAAAAACATTGCATTAAATAGAATCAGTTGGACGTAAAAAAAAATTATTCAACTGGACTTTGTGGACAAGGAGTTGGGGTACCTTGTGAACAAATTGTTTGGATCATTGGTGGCATAACAAAGCATATTTTCCTCTCATGTCTCTTCGTCCTTATTCGGTGTCCTACGAAGGACAAACTTTTAAGCTGGCAGATAAAAACGAACCCTTCTTGCTTGCTCTGTAACTCTTCCTCAGAGATCGTAACCGATCTGTTTTTTTTTTTCAAAGCCCCTACTCTTGATCCTCGTGGCATCAGTTATCTTCGTGATACCGCAATTGGAGAGATTGAAGTTGTGTGATGACATTCTCCCATAGCTTTAAGGAAATGAACCTAGTTATATCCTCTTGAATGATGCAGCAGTGGCTAGCATAAACTTCTCCACCCTCAATTTCGTCTCAAGCTTCTTCGGCTTCATCGTCTAGGGTTCCTGACCAAACTCTTTGTTGCCTCTTCACCTTCATTATATGGGCTTCACAGTTGGGCTTAATTCCTCACCCTAGGTTTCGTTTCCGGTTATGTTATGATCTTTGATTCGGACTGTATTTACTTGGTTTAGCTGTATCTTAAGACACTAAGGCCTCTTTGCTTGTAATTTTCTTCTTTCTCTTCCATTTATATATGGAAGCTAGTGCAAAAAAAAATGGACGTACTTTATTTCCCAATGATGGATATATTAAGAAGTAGATAATCTGAGACACGTGTGATCCCAACAGGTGATGTGCCCCATGTGCGGATAAGAGTGGTCAGTGACTAGTGTATGGTTCGGACAGTGGCACACGACTGGCTGCCCGTCATTGCAGAGCGGATGTCTTGATAAACAGCGGCACACGACAGGGCTGTGTATTTTCGTGTATGTATAGAGAAAGGACATGTTTATATTAATATAATGCGATATGGATAGAATCCTATATCTTAGGGATTTAGACTAATCCAATAGATTCCTATTCGTATGAATCGTATGTGGCGTATGTGATTTACCTTGTATAAGTACTCTACATTGGTTGATCAATAAACACATAATTTATATTCTATTATATGGTATCAGAGCTAAAAGATCTACACCTAAATATTTCTGTAATACTGATCAATACTTCTCTAATCTTTAACCTCTACTTCGACAATCATCATCAACCACGATGGCTGACGGTCATACTACTTCAACATCTACATCACGTCTACAACAAGAGCCCAAGCTGTCTCAACAGACACACAACCATACTACGTACCTCTATCCATATAAAAATCCCAGAGCTCTTATTACATATGTTTTTCTTACAACCCACAACTATTTAAAGTGGTCTTCAGAACTCCGAAACTTGCTTCAAGCCAAACAAAAAACTAGATTCGTCGATGGAAAAATTCCAAAACCAGATGCAGATCCCGACTTGTCTCGTTGGCTTGCTGCGAACTTCATGATCGTCGGATGGATTCGTACATCCACTGATGCTAAAGTCCAATCCACGGTTACACACTTTACATTCTATTATATAATACGTTAACATATTTAAATGAAATGCATGCTTCAATACCAAACCTCATATTAATGTATGCACGTACACTAATAGTGTTTCTTATATATCCAATATATATCGGAGATCCGACAAGCGCGTATTATATATAATGTCGTTATAAAGCTTAACATCATAATACTGCTTTTACGTGACTTGAGATTTGATCGGTTGTTGAGACCATCAGTGTTAACTGATGATAGGTATATGATGGAATTGCGGTATATATCGCGTAGACCCTACATATTTGAAACATATGCCATCTTTATTATGTTGGGCCTAATTATTAAGCCTAATGGCTCAAATATTATATGGCAAATATGAAAACGAAATGGGTCTATGGGTCTATGGGTTCTTATAAAAAGCCTTGTTGGCTTTAATGAAATGAAGTTAACAACATCTCACATTGGTTGAGAGAGTTGGTTTTGAGGAGTATATATATGTCTTCATGACATGAGAGGTTAAACAGCTCAGAGGAAGAGAGAGCACCCACGCGCGCGCCGCCGCCGCCAGCCGGCTCGGCTCGGCATGGGCTTGGGTCTTGGGTCTTGGGTCTTGGGTCTTGGTGTAGGGCCTCAGGCCCAATAAGATTCTTTTTGGACCAAGTTAAGCTCAACGTTTTTTGCCATTTCATTTCTAAAAAACAGCATGACATTTGTGTTTAAACAACACGAAGTTTGTCTAAAAACGACACGAAGTTTATCTGTTCGAAATGGATCAGAACCGAGTCAACAAGAGAGAAACTTGCGGAGAAAGTTGCTCAACGTTCCACTACGAGATCTTTGAGAGATTTTCGGAAAACGTTGGCAACAGTTTCGAAAAACCGCTCCTCGTCTCTTCTTTATATATCGACTCTCTTCTCTCTTCATTTCTTAGCTTTTTTCGCATCGAAACCAACAGCAAAAATCCCTTTCCGTAAGTCGTGAATACGAGAGTGTTTCGTAGAGTTTATAGTTCGATAGAGCGATTCATGAGTGAAGCGTGATCGTCTGCCATGGTTGTATCCTGGGACTCGATATTCGTACGGTACCGTCTCACTAACGGAGCGAATATTTAGAGTTAAGGAAAGAGATTATATCTCGACTCCATGTATATTTGCGAATACAATTTCTTATTGTTCTTGTATTCGCTTTACAAATCGTCAATTTCCTTAACATGTTATTTTGTTATATCGTTTATCTCAGTCTAGTTATCCGACTTCTACAATCTTAACTCTAATTTCGCTTTCTATTTAAAGCGTTTAATCGGATTGAAAAACGGTTCAACAAAGATTTGTTAACAGTTTTTAGAACGCTGTTCGCGATTTGCTCTATACCATTTCCGCAAAACGTTTCTTACTTATTTCATAAACGATGTTTGCGATTTTCTATATGCTTATCCGCGAAACGTTTCTATGTTCTTTTTGAAAACGAGTTTACGATTTGCTTTATAGCCCTTCCGCGAAACGTTTCTTATTTTGTTTCATAACGCTTTGCGGATTGCTTTCTAGCATTATCGCGAAACGTTTTTGATACATTATCAAAATGTTATTTACATGAATCGTTTCAATAACCGCTTTCTTAAGCGAGTTAGTGAAACATTCTAAGTCTATACAAAACGATTTCTGCGAGCGCTTTTAAGCGAGTCTGCAAAACGTTTTTTCTCAAGACTTATATCGATATGATTTGGTTCAAACACCAAAAATGAAAATCGATTTTAGACTATTATTTTTTGCTTAAAAATAATATGTTATTTGTTGATTGGAGTACTAATCCGTCTTCATGTTTTCCCTTACCAAAAATGACAAACGATAACAACACCCCCATTGACACCACGGATGTCATTCAGACTCCACTCAACGCTGCAGCAACTGATGCAACTGGCGTGACAACCGCTGCAGCAACAACGAGCACTATCCTCCCTGTGGGAAATGTTGCTGATGAAACCACACGCCGTAGCCTATTCGGTGCTGGTCTTTATCAGACGGGTTCAGTATCAGCAACTGCAAGTGGTCCGGTGGCAGTTCAAACTCATCCGGCTGTACCTAGCTTGTTCACTCAAGGACTGATGCCAGACAAGTTTGATGGCAAAGGCTTGAAAACGTGGCAGAAGAAGATGATGTTCTTCCTGACAACGACGAAACTGGACAAGTTCATCCAGGAGGACAAGCCCCTGATTCCGTACGGGATTGATGATGTCCACAGTCTTGCAACTGTTGACATATGGGTGCATTCCGACTTTATCTGCAAAGGTTACATTTTGGGTCGTCTCATTGACCCATTGTACCGTGTCTACTGTGAGATCCCCACGGCGAAAGAGCTATGGAGATCACTGGACAAGAAGTACAGAGGTGAGGACGCTGGCTGCCAGAAGTATGTGGTCTCAAAGTTCCACGACTTCAAAATGGTGGATTCAAAACCCATCATGGATCTGGTGGAAGCGCTTCAGCTCATTTGCCATGAAATCGCTGCTGAAGGAATGTCCATCTGCGAGACATTCACAACTCCCAGCTTCATTGAAAAGCTTCCTCCAAGCTATGTGAATTTCAAGAACTACTTGAAGCACAAGAAGAAGAAGATGGGGCTCGAGGAGCTCATCATGAGGCTTCAAATGGAATCCAGAAACCGAATTGCTGACAAGGTCACTGCTAAGGAGCACAGTGTCAACATGGCTGAGCACAAAGGCAAAGGAAAGGCACACGCCCATTCTCCTGCCAAGCCTTCCAAAACTGTTGCAGCCCTGAAGGCTTCTGGAAAAAACTTCAAGAACAAAGACATTGAAATTGATATTAGGAGTTTTCAAGGCTCCTAAGACAAATGTTGTAGTATAGTGATTGTCGAACCAGTTCTGAGGGATATCAAAGCACTGAGAATGCAAGTACTCACTTAATCTAAGTGCAACCAATGATTTAGATGGGTTTTAAGCTATGACTAAAACTAGAAAGCAATAACAGAATGATACTTCTTGACTAAGGGAAAAGAGAACTCATGGGCATAGGGATTAGACCTTGGGTGATCAAGTATCGAACTAAGGATGGCAAATGATCAATCAAACTATCAACCTTAAGCCTAGACACAATTCTAAGCAAGCTCTATGTCTAGATAAATGCTCATTTGCTAACATATCTCAAACATCAAATGTCTTTGGTTGAATAATATGAAAGCAATCATTACTAACAAGTCTATTAGCTATCTTAGCACCTTTAACAACAAATGTCTTTGGCAAAGTATACTAAAAGCCTAGGAGAGTTGTCTCAGGCATTTTATCAAACACCTTTCGGGTGGGAAATGCCTATTGATCAACTTTTGAGTGGCCAACTCAGAAGATGCATTAGGAATACTCTACTAGCAAGGAACAAGAATGATCTACACTAAAACATCCTAGAACTAACCTAATCACCCTTAATCTCCCTAACCCATGAATTCAAAAGGTGATTACTCACTAATCTCCATGATTCCTCTTAAACCCATGTTGGATTTCAGATTAATCATGTGGAGAAACACAGGAAATAGATAAGAACACAGAATTCTCAATAATAAACTGATCAATTGATTCAAAGAGATGACTTTCCAAAGGTTTTTGGTGGTTTTTCTAAGAACAAAGATGATCCCCCTCTTGGTGGCTCCTAGAGTATTAAAACATAGGTTTAGAAAATAAAAACGTGCATAATGAAATGACCAAAAGGCCCTTGAGAAATCACAAGTTCGAGTAGAAATAAAACGCGCAGCGACCTCAGCCCGTCGCTCCGACAAGTCGCTCTAGGCTTCGGGAGCGACCTCGCTGTGTCGCTGCGAGAGGTCGCTCCGGGTTCGTTCTCGCGTCTCCGGGTGATGAAACCGCGAGCGACTTCTCCCTGTCGCTCCCATAACGTCGCTCCCAGCTGGAGCGACCTCGCTGTGTCGCTCCGAGAGGTCGCTCCGGACTCGTTCTCGCGTCTCCGAGTGATGAAACCGCGAGCGACTTCTCCCTGTCGCTCTGGTTAGGTCGCTCCAGTAGGGTGATCAGAGCGACTTGGTGGTGTCGCTCCAGACTGGTCGCTCCCATGCCTTGCTCGCCCAATGACCACTCTAAACACTCATTTTTGAGCTCCAAATGCCTCCAAGTGTCTCCAAGAACTCCATGTGGTACTCCAATACCTGATAAGGACTCATGTATGCAAAATGCAACCTAAACATGGCTAAATCCTAATCTATATGATCAAAATGCACATGGATGAATGAATAAAACAATAGAAATATGCAAGATATCAACTCCCCCAAACTTGTTCTTTACTTGTCCACAAGTGAACTTTCTAGAACTCATAGGGAGAGAGGTTGAAGGTGGGAGCTCATAGCCGAAAGAAACACCACTAGCAAACACAATTAGCCCACTCTCTTATTACACTCTAGCTTCTCTAGGCCTATCTCAACTCCTTTTGTCCCTACACTCATCATCAAGCATCCACACATTCAAATCTGCCAACTCTCACATTCATTAAGCATAAGATATCAAGTGAATTCTTGCAAATGGTCAGTTGGTCCAAGTCATTTGGTTGGGTAAGGGAAGGCTTTTATTCAAGTGATTCAAGAGGTTCAAAACATATGATCTTTAAGGTGGTTTACTCTCAAAACAAGTAGCCTTGACATTGCACATAATATATCTAAGAAAGGGACCAACTCATGCATACAATGCTCAATCTCCATTGTTCTACCCTTTTCCCAAACATATAAGTTACACATTCACTCTCAATTGTCAAACCCAACTCACACCTCTCACCAAAAGATTCTAAAAACATCAGCTCTTTTTCCTTGAAATCTATAAGGGATTTTTCACAACCTCAAAATGTCTCTCAGCTCCTAACAACTTTGCTAACCCCCTTTTTTTTTTTTTTTTTTTTATTTAAAATGAGGGCCAAGACTTTTCATAACTTGAGCTAGAGGTTTTTTTTTTTTTTTTTTACTTATCCCAGTAAGACAATTCACTTGAGCACAAGAATCTATCCTTTTTATTTCTCCCAAATCATGATTACAACGCTCACCCTCCCACCTATAGCTAGACAATAGAGTTTCCAATCCAGCAAAAATGAAGATCAAGCATTGTCGTTCCCGATACTCTCAACATTATGCACATGTAAAACTTTCCGAAGAAGGCCTCACTCATCAAACAATGAAAGCTTAAAAGGAAGGAAAGGTTTTGGGAGTGGTCTACCACTAGAGTTTGTCAAAAAGAATGGCATAAAAGATGTGACAACTCAAGTGTGTATAGCCATGACTCAGTACACAAGAGACCCTAAGCAAGAAGCATTAAGTTCATTCAGTTCAAATAAGGTTGTAGCTGGCTTCAAAGACTGAGTTTCTACAATCAACAAGTTTCAAGAAGAGTTTTCAAGGCTCGAAACATACAAGTCTTTTCGAGAGGTGCATGGCTACTCAGGTGCAACGTAGTGTTCTTTACAAGGCATTTAAACTCATTGCTCCCAATGCAAGTAAATGCAACCTATATGCTCTAGACTCTCCTAGAAGTGCCAATGATGCAAACTAAATGAATTTTTTTTTTATGCAAATATATATGTACAATGCAATGCATGAGACTCAAAATCATCAAAGCAAACGTGATCAAATACTTGGTACCTCCCCCAAACTTAAATAACACAGTCTCTGTGTTGTCAAGGAGAGAGAGATACCCAAAAAGAGAAAACTAATATGCAAAAACGAAATGGTATATACAAGGGAAAGTAGTGGGTTACCTTCTATGGAGAATGAGTAGAGGGAGATGCTCCCTCCTCGTCGTCGTCAGGTGGTAACTCTTCAAGGTGCTCATCAGTAAGAGTGCCCATCTCTTCAATGTAGAAGACTTGCCCGAACACAGTTGGTTTCTTCATTTTCTCCTTGATGTCAAAGTGGAGAACATGCCCTTTACCCAAATGGAGATCAATCGTGCCCTCTTTCACCTTAACAATTGCTCCTGCTGTAGCTAAGAATGGCCTTCCAAGAATCAATGGGTCCTGAGCCTCCTCACCCATCTCAAGCACCACAAAATCTGTAGGTATCTCATACCTTCCAATCTTCACAGGTAGGTCCTCTAAGATGCCCACAGGGTACTTCACTGAACGATCAGCTAACACCAGAGAGAGTTTACACTTCTTGTACTGAGTGAATCCAAGCTTCTTTTCAACAGACAAAGGCATCACACTGACACTAGCTCCCAAATCGCAGAGACATTTCTCAAATACCATAGGTCCAAGAGCACAAGTTAGTGTAAAGCATCCTGGATCCTCTAACTTCTCTGGAACATCAAGCCTTTGGATGATGGCACTGCACTCATGGGTAAGAATCATCATGCTTTCCATTTCCTTTTTCTTTTCAGCTACAACATCTTTCAGGAACTTGTTGTATTGAGGAATCAACATGAAAGCATCGATGATAGGCATTGCAACCTGAGCTTCAGTCATTTGCTTGTCAAACAAAGCCTTGTACTTCTCTAGCAGCTGCCTCTTGAATCTACCAGGGAATGGTAGTTTGGGTTCATAGGGAGGAGGAACAAAAGAATTCTCACTTGCTGGAGCAAGAACTTCACCATCTTTCACTGTTTTCATCGCTTCCCCAACCTTTCCTTTACCCTTGGCTTCCACAATCTTCTCCAAGATTTCATCATTGATTTTCTCATCAACAATCACCACTTCATCATCTAAGTTGATGGCCACCTCCTCACCTAGTTTCTCAGCATCCCTGGTGAGGGTTGTAGGAGGTAACTGCTTACCACTCCTAAGGGTGATAGCTTTGGCCTCCTTGGGGTTTTGGTCAGATTTTCCAGGTAGAGATCCTTGCTGGCTAGTCTGGTGAGTGTTCATGGAAGCAAACTGATTCTCTAAATTCTTGACTGTAGAAGCAAGATGTGAGAACTTGTTGTTGAGCTCATTGTAGCTCCCATCAATCTTGGAATGAAGGTTCTTCAACTCATAACCAACATGCTTCTCACTTCTAGTCTGAGACTCCAAGATTTGTTTCAGCAGGGTGTCAGTGCTGCTCTCTTGAGGAGCAGAGGAGCCAGATGAGGGGTTTTGCTGAGGTTGATAGCTGCCTTGCTGGTTGTTTCTAGGCGGATAACCACTCTGTTGGTTGTTGGAATAGGATTTCTGTTGGTAGTTGTTGTACTGAAAGTTGGGCTCTTTTTTGTACCAGCTACCATTGTTGTTGATGAAACACAGCTCTTCCTGACCTTCCAAACCCTCAACCTCATGGACAACAGGTGGTGTATCTTGGCTTGGGTTACCAACAAAGTGCAGCTGCTCTTGTGTGGCTTTATCAGCAAGGAGGATGTCTATCTTATCCTGTAGAGCTTTCAACTCCTTCCTCGTCTGCTTATCATCTGTTCGGCTGTTTCTGTCGTGGTCTCCACTGTAAACTGCATCACTCTTTACCATGTTGTCAACCAGCTCCTCTGCATCTTCCTCAGTTCTCCCCAAGAAGAACCCATTGCTAGCTGTATCCAGTCTGGCCCTGTACTTAGGAAGAGCACCACGGTAGAATGTGCTCAGTAAGCTCTCCTTAGAGAAACCATGGTGTGGGCATTGAGCTTGGTAGCCCTTGAATCTCTCCCAGGCTTCACTGAAGCCTTCCAAGTTCTTCTGTTGGAAACTGGAGATCTCATTTCTCAGCTTAGCAGTTCTTGAGGATGAGAAGAATTTCTCCAAGAATGCTCTTTTGCACTCATCCCAAGTAGTGATAGAGTCGCTGGGTAGAGACTTCTCCCACTGACGTGCCTTATCCCCCAAAGAGAAAGGGAATAACTTCAGCTTTAAGGCATCCTCTGACACACCATTGGTTTTTGACAACCCACAGTAGCTGTCGAACCTATCCAAGTGATCAAATGGGTCCTCCAGAGCCAAGCCATGATACTTGTTGTTCTCGATCACGTTGAGGAGTCCTGACTTGACCTCAAAGTTGTTGGCTGCCACAGCTGGTGCTCGGATTCCTAGTCTATGACCAAGAATGTTGGGCCGGTCATAAGTACCAATGGGTCGAGCTGCTCGCGGTTGGTGTTCTGCCCCTTGCGGTGGATCTGCCATATCAATATCCAAGTGGGCCTGGTGTTCTTCTTCTCTTCTAGCTCTAGCACACTCCCTCTCAAAAGCTCTGATGTCTGCTACTATTGGAACTAGGTTTGATGGACCCCTGCTCCTCAAGTTCATACACCTGAAAGTGAAAGGTAGGTGAAGAAGAAGAATCAGTAACAAAACAAAATTAAAATGACTTAGTCTCAAGCAAGTGACTAAATCTCAATGTTTAAATCTACTCAGAATTTGGCAACGGCACCAATTTGATATTAGGAGTTTTCAAGGCTCCTAAGACAAATGTTGTAGTATAGTGATTGTCGAACCAGTTCTGAGGGATATCAAAGCACTGAGAATGCAAGTACTCACTTAATCTAAGTGCAACCAATGATTTAGATGGGTTTTAAGCTATGACTAAAACTAGAAAGCAATAACAGAATGATACTTCTTGACTAAGGGAAAAGAGAACTCATGGGCATAGGGATTAGACCTTGGGTGATCAAGTATCGAACTAAGGATGGCAAATGATCAATCAAACTATCAACCTTAAGCCTAGACACAATTCTAAGCAAGCTCTATGTCTAGATAAATGCTCATTTGCTAACATATCTCAAACATCAAATGTCTTTGGTTGAATAATATGAAAGCAATCATTACTAACAAGTCTATTAGCTATCTTAGCACCTTTAACAACAAATGTCTTTGGCAAAGTATACTAAAAGCCTAGGAGAGTTGTCTCAGGCATTTCATCAAACACCTTTCGGGTGGGAAATGCCTATTGATCAACTTTTGAGTGGCCAACTCAGAAGATGCATTAGGAATACTCTACTAGCAAGGAACAAGAATGATCTACACTAAAACATCCTAGAACTAACCTAATCACCCTTAATCTCCCTAACCCATGAATTCAAAAGGTGATTACTCACTAATCTCCATGATTCCTCTTAAACCCATGTTGGATTTCAGATTAATCATGTAGAGAAACACAGGAAATAGATAAGAACACAGAATTCTCAATAATAAACTGATCAATTGATTCAAAGAGATGACTTTCCAAAGGTTTTTGGTGGTTTTTCTAAGAACAAAGATGATCCCCCTCTTGGTGGCTCCTAGAGTATTAAAACATAGGTTTAGAAAATAAAAACGTGCATAATGAAATGACCAAAAGGCCCTTGAGAAATCACAAGTTCGAGTAGAAATAAAACGCGCAGCGACCTCAGCCCGTCGCTCCGACAAGTCGCTCTAGGCTTCGGGAGCGACCTCGCTGTGTCGCTGCGAGAGGTCGCTCCGGGTTCGTTCTCGCGTCTCCGGGTGATGAAACCGCGAGCGACTTCTCCCTGTCGCTCCCATAACGTCGCTCCCAGCTGGAGCGACCTCGCTGTGTCGCTCCGAGAGGTCGCTCCGGGCTCGTTCTCGCGTCTCCGAGTGATGAAACCGCGAGCGACTTCTCCCTGTCGCTCTGGTTAGGTCGCTCCAGTAGGGTGATCAGAGCGACTTGGTGGTGTCGCTCCAGACTGGTCGCTCCCATGCCTTGCTCGCCCAATGACCACTCTAAACACTCATTTTTGAGCTCCAAATGCCTCCAAGTGTCTCCAAGAACTCCATGTGGTACTCCAATACCTGATAAGGACTCATGTATGCAAAATGCAACCTAAACATGGCTAAATCCTAATCTATATGATCAAAATGCACATGGATGAATGAATAAAACAATAGAAATATGCAAGATATCAGAAATCAATGCGAATGCGAATGTGGAGAAGTTCAGGGGGAAATGTCACTACTGCCACAAAGTGGGGCACAAGACTGTTGAGTGTCGCAAAAAGATCAAGGATGAGAAGGCTCAGGCAAATCTCACTGAGGAGGATCTCGTTGCTGTGGTGACTGAAGCCAACATGGTTGAAAGCAACAACCCCAAAGAATGGTGGTATGACACTGGTGCAACCACCCACATTTGCACCGATAGGGCGATGTTCAGCACCTATCAGAAAAGCATGACTGAGGAGAAGCTCAAGATGGGAAACACTGCAGTCTCCAAGATTGAAGGACGCGGCAATGTGATTTTGAAGATGACATCTGGACATGAGGTCACTCTGACGAATGTGAAGCATGTGCCTGACATGAGGAAGAACCTGGTCTCGGGAACCTTGCTCAGCAAGAATGGATTCGCCACAAATTTTGAGGCGGACAAGCTTGTGATTAGGAAAAATGGGATGTATTTGGGAAGAGGGTATGTTAAGGGTAGACTTGTCAAGTTGAATGTAATGACAGTCCCTCCGAAAGTTGTAGTTTCAAAAGTTTCAATGAATAAGAAAGAGCCAGTTGCTTATTTGGTTGAGTCTTTTAATATATGGCATGAAAGATTAGGCCATGTAAACTACAAATCTATACAAAGATTAATGAATTTAAATCTAATTCCTAAATGCAAAACAAATAAACAAAAATGTGAAGTATGCGTCCAGGCTAAGCTCACGAAAACGCCATCACCTCGTGTTGAAAGAACTAATAAACCTCTAGATTTAATTCACACCGATTTATGTGATTTAAAATACTTACAAACTAGAGGTGGTAAAAAGTACTTTGTGACCTTCATAGATGACTGCACAAAATATTGTTATGTATATTTATTACATAGCAAAGACGAAACCTTAGAAAAATTTAAAGAATTTAAACTCGAGGTCGAAAATCAGCTTAAAACAACTATTAAAGTAGTTAGAAGCGACAGAGGAGGCGAGTATGATGGTCCATTCAATGCATTCTGTAAAGAACATGGAATAATCCATCAAACTACAGCTCCTTACTCACCAGAATCTAATGGAGTTGCTGAACGCAAAAATCGAACTCTAAAAGAGATGATGAATGCAATGTTGCAGGAATCTGGGTTACCCCAGAACATGTGGGGGGAAGCATTGCTTACCACTAATTATATCCTCAACAAAATTCCACACAAAGTAACTGGCAAAACTCCATATGAATTATGGAAAGGTAATTTGCCTTCGTATAAATACCTCAAAGTGTGGGGATGCCTAGCAAAAGTTGCAGTACCGCCACCAAAGAAGGTCACTATTGGACCTAAAACAGTGGATTGCATCTTCATCGGATATGCACATAACAGTAATGCTTATCAATTTCTGGTACATAAATTTGAAATATCAGACATTCATAAAAATACAGTCATGGAATCAAGAAATGCATCTTTCTTCGAAAATTTTTTTCCATATAAGGAAAAACAAGGTTCAAAACGAACTCGAGAAGAAAGAGACAATGACAAAAACTCAGAAACTGAGACAAACGTCGAGATTTCTATAAATGATATTTCAGAAAATGAAGAAAAAGATGAACCTCGAAGGAGCAAAAGAGCTCGAAAAGAAAAATCTTTTGGAGAAGATTTCCTAATGGCATTTTTAGTAGAAAATGTTCCAAAAACTTTGGCAGAAGCCATGGCTTCACCAGAAGCTCCATTCTGGAACGAAGCGGTCAGGAGTGAATTTGATTCGATCATGCAAAATTATACTTATTACATAACGGATTTACCACCTGGCTGCAAAGTATTAGGGAATAAATGGATAATGACACGAAAACCTGGTGGAAAATACAAGTCTAGGCTTGTAGTTCAAGGATTCCGACAAAAGGAAGGCCTTGACTATTTTGATACATATTCTCCAGTGACGAGAATAACATCAATAAGACTGATGATAGCAATCGCAGCCTTAAGAGACCTAGAAATCCATCAAATGGATGTAAAAACTACTTTTCTAAATGGTGATTTAGAAGAGGAAATTTACATGAAACAACCTGAAGGTTTTGTCATTCCCGGACAAGAAGACAAAGTATGTCGACTTGTAAAGTCACTTTATGGGCTTAAACAAGCTCCTAAACAATGGCACGAAAAATTTGACAATACAATGATGTCAAATGGTTTCAAAATAAATGAATGTGACAAATGCATATACTACAAAACTACCAAAAATGCGTATGTTTTGCTATGTCTATATGTAGATGATATGCTCATTATTGGAAGCAATAAAGACATTATCAATCAAACAAAGAACATGCTCAAAGGGACATTTGAGATGAAAGACTTGGGATTAGTAGATGTAATTCTCGGGGTTAAAGTCACAAGAAATTCAAACGGAGTTATCTTAACCCAATCTCATTATGCTGAAACAATATTAGAGAGATTTAAAAATTACTCTAAGAGTACGGCAAAAACTCCGTTAGATCCCCAAATGCACTTGACAAAGAATTCAGGTGAAGCGGTTTCACAAAATGAGTATGCACTTGTGATTGGAAGTCTCATGTACATGACAAATTGTACTAGACCAGATCTAGCGCATGCAATAAACGTACTTAGTCGATATACAAGTAATCCAGGTCATACACACTGGAAAGCTATAACGAGGGTACTCAATTACTTGCGCTACACCAAAGATTTTGGGCTTCACTATGGTAAAGAACCAGCAGTTTTAGAAGGATACAGTGATGCTAACTGGATATCAGATTCCAAAAATTCAAAATCCACGAGCGGATATGTCTTTACACTAGGAGGAGCAGCAATATCATGGAAATCTACCAAACAAACAGTGTTAGCCAGATCTACCATGGAATCTGAGTTCATAGCCTTAGACAAAGCAGCAGAAGAAGTTGAATGGCTTAGAAATTTTTTGGAAGATATTCCTATGTGGGAGAAACCTGTGCCAGCCATACGCATACATTGTGATAGTCAATCAGCAATAGCTCGGGCTCAGAATAATCTCTACAATGGTAAATCTCGTCACATCAGAAGACGACATAAAACCATTAGACAACTTATCTCAACTGGTGTAATCACAATAGACTACATCAAATCGGCTGACAACCTAGGGATCCATTTACTAAAGGTTTGCCACGAGATGTTGTTGCTAAATCATCAAAAGGAATGGGTTTAAAGCCTATAACGAATGAGGATGCGTGATTGCAACCCTACCTATCATGACTGGAGATCCCAAGACGTAGGTTCAAAGGGAAAACAAAATCAAGCAGAATCTAACCAAAGCACTTGAGACAAAGTAGTCTCTTCCCAGCTCCTAAGATGAGAAAAGTGCTAACAAATGTGTAAAGGATAAGCATAAGCTTTTAATGATTCCATAGCTTCTAAGCGGAGTATTACTCAATACTTTTCATGGTCGATCACCTAATGAGTGTGAAATGGGGCCGTTTCTAGGAGAATGAATGCAATGTTATATTCTCTAAGTTCACTCATGAAAACCAGGAATAGTTCAGGGCCACAATGAACACAATAGAGAACTAAGTTCTACGAGAAAATGAAGCTGCGTTATGCCTGTTGTCTCGGTCTACATAAAACACCGGTTGGTTCAAGACATCATGTTCACCTTCTGGTAAAGTAAACCCGATAGATATTAACTATGAGTGGTTCAAGGCTTAAAAATGCCACCAACTCAAACACAGTGAATTTTTCGCAAACACTCTCGATAAGTTTGTCTAGTCTAGTAAAGATTAGAATAAGTATAGTATTTAGAGTCTATCGAGTCTGCATTTAGTCTGCATATGTTTTAGAAGAGTCATTTCTATTCATGTGGAGGATTGTTGGGTCTAATTATTAAGCCTAATGGCTCAAATAATATATGGCAAATGTGAAAACGAAATGGGCCTATGGGTTCTTATAAAAAGTCTTGTTGGCTTTAATGAAATGAAGTTAACAACATCCCACATTGGTTGGGAGAGTTGGTTTTGAGGAGTATATATATGTCTTCATGACATGAGAGGTTAAACAGCTCAGAGGAAGATAGAGCTCCCCACGCGCGCGCCGCCGCCGCCGTCCGGCTCGGCTCGGCGTGGGCGTGGGCGTGGGCGTGGGCGTGGGTGTGGGCGTGGGCTTGGGCTTGGGTCTTGGTGGAGGGCCTCCGGCCCAATAAGATTCTTTTTGGACCAAGTTAAGCTCAACGTTTTTTGCCATTTCATTTCTAAAAAACAGCATGACATTTGTGTATAAACGACATGTAGTTTGTCTAAAAACGACACGAAGTTTATCTGTTCGAAATGGATCAGAACCGAGTCAACAAGAGAGAAACTTGCGGAGAAAGTTGCTCAACGTTCCACTACGAGATCTTTGAGAGATTTTCGGAAAACGTTGGCAACAGTTTCAAAAAACCGCTCCTCATCTCTTCTTTATATATCGACTCTCTTCTCTCTTCATTTCTTAACTTTTTTCGCATCGAAACCAACAGCAAAAATCCCTTACCGTAAGTCGTGAATACGAGAGTGTTTCGTAGAGTTTATAGTTCGATAGGGCGATTCATGAGTGAAGCGTGATCGTCTGCCATGGTTGTATCCTGGGACTCGATATTCGTACAGTACCGTCTCACTAACGGAGCGAATATTTAGAGTTAAGGAAAGAGATTATATCTCGACTCCATGTATATTTGCGAATACAATTTCTTATCGTTCTTGTATTCGCTTTACAAATCGTCAATTTCCTTAACATGTTATTTTGTTATATCGTTTATCTCAGTCTAGTTATCCGACTTCTACATATTATAGTTTAGTTATCTCATAATTAGTTGTCTTCGTATAACATATAATGGAGAATACCAAAAAATTGCATTTGATTTACACATTTACGAATTTTGTATGATTTGTATGCATACAAATCTGATATTTTGGATATAATTAAGTTGGATGGACTGAACTTTGTTGACAGATTTGTCCATCACTCTTATTGAAATCCACTTATCTAACTTCTTTTTTTTTTGAAACACATTCCACGTATCTAACTTAATTGATGTTTTTTTGTCCTCTCTCACTTTCGTAGATTTCTTCTCTACCATGTGGGTACATATAGAACCCTTGATTTTTACACACTTTTCCATTTCGCTAAAATAAACCAAAATAATACATTTAACCGATGGTGCTCTGTTATATCTCATACACAATACTTATTTTTGTTTATAATATAAAAATTATACTACATATATCTTTTAATTACTAGAATTTAACCTTATTTATGTTACTAAACTGTGTGGAGAGTTTAATAAAGTATCACAACTTATTTATAAAAAATTTTAAATAATTTCTAAACTAATAACTCTTCATAGAAAACAAATTTGTGATAATATACACCCACATATAAGTAAAAAGAACCGTAGTCCCGTATATATTAAAATAGAAACATTATAACATTTGAATGATGTCACATGTCATCAGTATAATGACTTTTAAAATCTTTAAAAAAATAGGTTGATCCATCTAAACACATAATATATTTTTCATTAAACTAATCATAGAGTTAATTATTAATGTATAAGAATTACTTCTTTTGTTAAATAAAAGCTATAGAATTACCTAATATGATTAAAATATATGAAAATTAATGATTTTGAATCATGAAAATTTGGTAACAATTTGTGTATCATCTATCATTTTAGTTTATTTTATATTATTAAAATAAATCAAACAATCACATTAACCATATAATAATAAAAAAAATTCACATATGTTATATTTTAAATTTTAAATTTTATAAATTGATAAATCTGTTAAAAATCCCACACTGAAAATTTGTGATCAAAGATTTCAAATTTAATAACAAAATACAAATGATTATAAGACAATAAGAGTAGAATGTCTCATTTAATAGATATTCAGATTAAAATATATATGAATTTTAATATTATTTAAATTAAACTATATATTATATAAAAATACATAAATATTTAAATTTCAAAATTTGCATTGAACAAGTATTGAGAATTTAATTTTAATTTCAAAATTTATATTGATTGTTTTTAAATAATTATAAATTACTACACTATTAAAAGTTCCATACTGAAAATTTTGTTACCAATGTTTAAAAACTTTTGTTATAAAAAGATACAAATGATCATAAAAAAATATGAGTAGAAAACCTCATTTAATTTATATCATGTCAATTACTTTTAGTTATAAATTATGTAAAATAGATAAAAGTAAATATTTGGATTTATTTACCTTAAAATAATTATAAATAAATAACATTAATTATTTTTATATGTTCATAACAATTTAAATATATACGTAATAGTTATTGGATTTTTAATTACTCAATATATATTTTTATTTTTATTTTTATTTTTATAATATATAAATTTGTAAATAAATAAAATACATAAAATTATGTATATTAAATGCTCGGATCTTAATCTAGTACTGTACTTTTTAAAATGTATCTTTCAAAATCAACATTTACTTCTTAATTTTGTTTCTTCGCTCTTTCGTAGTTTTAGTATGTCTCAATTTAGTCTACCATCATTAAAGTATATAGAGTGTATCTAAACCGACAAATTAAGTGATTGGAATAGTTGACAAATAAAGGTGATTGGAATAAGACCACTAAATAGTATTTATTGACAATCAAAGTAAAGAGGCTAACCAAAAGCAGCTTAAAGGTAAGAAGAGTCTACGATGGTTTAATCCATGTGCCCTCCGATCCTCTCTTTTTTTTTTTTTTATCATTAATGTAATAAATCATTGTTTGCGTTGGAAAGTAAAACCAAACCAGAAAAACGACAAAGTGCAACCAATAGGTGCGAGGGAGAACAGAGCTCCAAAAGCTAGTAAAATGAACATAACTTGTTACTTGCCGAGGACGCCAATACTGGGAACACCACAACCGGGTGCTACAAACCTCAAGGAACACAAGCTTCTTAAGTAGATGTGGAGGCTTCAAGATGATTCCGATCTTGTAACCAAGAAGGGCCTTGGTGTGCAACATAAGATTAACCAAGAAGGGCCTTGGTGTGCCCTCCGATCCTCTTTCTTACTATTTTTAATTATTTTTGGTGGACATCAAATATTTCGACAAACATATGGCCATCCACACCCTCGTATTACCACTAATTTTACGATCATCCTCCTTTAACATGACATCATTACAACAGGAGGAAGAACAAAAGGGAATAAATGCTATTTAAAAAAAAAAAATTACGATCATCAATAGAGAAGATAACCATCAATCTAGTAGTTCAAAAAAAAAAACCATCAATCTAAAGGGTTCAACCCAAACATAGTTACTATTTGCACGAGTATCTCGAGCTACGCAATAGTTAAGGCTAATACACAAACATTCCAAATATTCCTTAAAATAATGCTATATATTCAACTTAGTTGAATATTTGTAAATAAATCTGTATGATTATTACTCTTTATTTCTGTTTAAATAAAATGTAAATGTTTTAGTGTCTTACTAAATTCTTCAATGATTTGTTCTGTAGTCAGACTTTATTGCTTAGTAATAAAAATGATATTTCTGCTACCTCTCTTCTGGAGTAAATCTATTCAAAGATTTTCATTGTCTACCCAATTTAAAGCGTCACATGTGCAACAAAAATATATGTTGGTGGGGTTTAGGGGTTTTGTATACAAGTATTGAAAGTTGGAGATAATGAAAAATCACATGACATGTGTCAGAATTGAAATTTGATATCGCTATTCATCCAAAATTATGTTTCATTTAATTTGCTTTTTTTTTTCATTTCTTTTGCTATCGCTATTCATCCAAAATATTAACAGTTTCACCAAATCCAGTGCCTTTTGGCCGACCAGAAACAAAGAAGAAGATTAAGTTTGCCAGAATATATATACAGTGGTCGATAGTATACTTCTCTTTTCAGAAGGGAGCATGTGACTCGTCATCATGTTCATGTCTTTATGACTTATGTCTTTCTCAACCATGTGATCGGTAGATTGTGTTAACTTCTATAGATTTTTTTTCCTTTTTAATTTATTGAATCTCCGAAATCACATAACATTTACAAAAGAAGAAACAATCATACGAGTGTCATAACAGATCAAAACAAAGTTATTGACTTATTTCAATTCCAATCATATCAACCTCTAACTTCAAACTTAACAAAACCAAAAAAAAAGCTTAATTATATCTTCCATTGTTGCATTTTGCCTTCATTCATCATCATATCATTAACTCACCAAATACTTAAACATCAACTCTATTTTGTCAATCATGTGAAGCAATCTTGATTAAGAAATACCACACGATTATCAAGAAACTGAAATTTATTACAGAGCTCAATCACTTTCCTCCTTTCGTGTGGCACTAGTCTTTGCAATAGAAGCCAAGAAAAAGGATATACATGACGACATAGATTTGTAAAATATTCAAACAGAAAGCAATACAGTGAAGAATAACGAGAAACAGTTTTTTTTTTTTTTTTTAAAAATTATATAAGAAAAAAGAAACACAGTTTGGCCCAACTAACCAAGCACATGTGTTTGTCCCCCTTCATGACCTGTCGGAGAGCTGACGGCGGAGAGAATAGCAGTCATGGCGCGAATCTGCATCTCCATGGCAGCTATATAATCCGTCGTTTCTTCCAAAACCACGGGTAACGTCTGTTTACGGCAACCCGGAACTAACCGGCTCAGCGCTTTCACCTTTCTCTGTACAGATGGCATACCTTTAGCTTTAACCCTCGTAACCTTCGCTGTCTGTGTCTTTGACCGGAGACTCCCGGTGGTGATTGCCGGAGACGTAACCGAATTAGAGATTCTCGGCCGTTTGTGTTTCCTGAGTTTGAGATTAACGGCTTTGGATAGTATCGCTCGGCTCCACCGTGTTTTGCCTCTTGCCGTAACCGCCAAGGCGCTATCAGCGACTTCGCGCACGGCTCTACCGGTGTGAGGAGGCGAAGAGTGTGAGGAGGATGATTGAGCGATTCGAAGCTTTGTTAGGGCACGTGCAAGCTTCGTGGTGTAGATCTGTTGCTGCTTCTCCGATCTCCATTTCGTCGATGGAGAGGGAGGTACCAACGGCGGCGATTTTGTCTTCCGTTTCCGGCGAGAGAGGTCGGAGATAGAGCTCGTCATCGGCTGAAGTAACTGATTCGAGGTGGAGTTCATTAATCACCGGTCAAATCTCAGCGACTATTGGTTCGGTTTGATCTAATCTTCGACCGATCGGATCAAATACACGAATCGTAAATCAGGCGATGAGTAAACCGGAAAGACGATAACCGAGTGGTGGTTATTGTTTAATTTTACCTTTAACGGGGGAGACTGTTGAACGGAACGGAACGGAACGGAGAAGGAGGTGGGAGAGATGAGGTGTCACCGTGTCAGAAATGGTGTGGAGAGAGGAACACGAATCAATGAATCGCATTTTTATACATGATATTAAATTATCTTGTTAAATAAATTATGGTCAAATCTCCAAAATAACACTTTTCTAAGTTTATATCACAAAAATAGCACTCAAAAACAAAAATGATTAAAATTGCATTATATCTTTTGAAAATTTTAATTTTTTTATTTTTCAAAATTTGAAATCTTATCCCCAAAACCTCATTTCTCAACTCTAAACCCTAAACCCTAAACCCTAAACCCTAACCCTAAACTCTAAACCCTAAATCCTAAATTCTAAACCCTAAACCCTAATCCCTAAACCCTAAACTCTAAACCCTAAACCCTAAATTCTAAACCCTAAACCCTAAACCCTAAACCCTAAACTCTAAACCCTAAACCCTAAATTTTAAACTCCACCCTTTAACTTTAAACCCTAAATTTGTGACTTTTGATAAAACATTAAGTGTTATTTTTGTGACTTTTGATCTTAAGTGCTAGTTTGGAAATAAAAACTTGATTTATTGCTATTTTTGTCTTTTTCTCATAAATTATTGTTATTCTAGCTATTTTTTTTTTGCGCAAACAAACTCTTTTCTTATTTACAATTATCTCCTCGTATCTCAATTAGTACATTCCTTTTAACCAATGGAGATTTATAAAAGTGTTTCAAAATTATTGATTCCTAATCAACTCATTATATCTCAAAACCTAGACTATGGTTGAACGTGAGCCTCTCAAACCTAAACCATATTTAAAAAGTGTTTTTTAGTTGGGAAAATTGTGTTTTTACAGCAAAAAATGGTAAATATGTCTGTTTAGACTAATTTATATTTTGTGTCATTTTTTCCTATAACACCTTTTAATATTTTTGAAAATAAATTTAATAAATAGTTTTACAAACAAAAACAAAATTAGAAAATAGTAACTTTTGATAAAATACCTAAATGAACTTAGTGGTATTTTTTCCAGTTATAAAAAAGTTAAAATTATAAATTTAAGATTATGTTCTAAATAAAGTAGAAATGACATTCTACGAAGTAGAAAACGAAATCCATTTTTTTCATTGAATCTACAATGTTTAGAATACGTGATCTACGTAAATAGAAGTATTCTAAAAATATTTAGAATACACATTTCGCGCTTAACCTACCGTTCTAAAATCTTTAGAAATCAAAATCTACACATTAATATAAATCTAAAACACGTAGAAACCGACTTCTACAGAGTTACTATAAATCTAAAACATGTAGAAATCAAAATCTACACATTACTATAATTCTAAAAAACTGTAGAAACCGATTTCTACAGATTAGTTGTATTCTACGGATAAGAAATCAGTTCCTAAAAATATGGAAACAAAATATTTGGAAATATTCAATTTTATATTTTGAAACAAAAAATCGATTTTTTTTGACAAAAAAACGAAAAAGGAACTAAAAAAACAAAAAAAAACCTTGGCAACCTTCTTCGCCGTCTTCTATATTCCATTGATTGTTCACAAAAATTTCACAAAAATTTCACATTATTTCTACCATGATTCATGTCTATGCTTCATGTGGTGTTTGGGAATTGGTTGTATCTTCAGGTTGGAGGAGTTTTAATGTTAATAAAAAGAAAGGGGGAAGGTTACTTGCTTTGGAATTGAAGTCCTCTCTGGAACAGTTACAGAAAAACGTTATAGAGGATTTTGGTTTTGAAGAAACAGATGCCGATTTGGAGTTGAGTTACCTTCCTATTGGGTTGATCAATTCATCAGAATGTCCACCGGTGATCATTGGAAACTCAAGGCAAGTTCAAAATTTTCTAGGGTTTTGTAAGAAGCATCAGTCAACTCAATTGTGTGTCAGCTATAAAGCAAAGCAAGGAAATCCAAATAAGGTCGACATTGATCTTAATAAGATGCCAACTGATGCAAGTACTAGTGAAGAGATCGAGCGAAATCCTTGTGACATTGGGGCCGCTTCAAGTATTGTTAAGGGGGCTGAGCATAACGAGAAGAGGAAAGGGAAGATGAAGCAAAGTGAAGTTGATGGAGATGATTATGATGCTGACAAGCATAACGAGAAGAAGAAAGGAAAGATGAAGCAAGACGAGGTTGATGTAGATGATTATGATGCTGACAACATCAACTCCGAAAAATAAAACAGAGAAAAATTGGCAAAGAGTCCGGTGGTCGAATTGGTTAAGATGGGAGATTTTTTCCTCAACAAAACAGTTTTGAAAGCGAGGTTTGAGTTATGTGCAATGAAGCATAACTTTCACTACACAGTTACCAACTCCAATAAATCAGTTTGGTGTATTAGATGCGCTGATAAGGTGTGCTTTTGGGGTGCTCGAGCCGAGTGTTTGAAGGGATCCACATATTTTATTATTAAGAAGTATGTCGGTGTACATTCTTGCGCACCTTCAAGCAAAACCAGTGCCGGAAAGACAGCTTCAGCGAAAACGATAGGCGGTCTGATCATGCATAAATATGAAGGTATCAAGGAAGGGCCTAAAGTAAAAGATATTGTTCAGATTATGCGTAATGATTATGGATGTGAGATCTCTGATTCTTTAGCATGGGATTCCCGTGAATATGCAGTTAACGCTGTTAGAGGTGTTCCAGAGGAAAGTTATAGGAAAATACCAAAATACTTGCACATGCTGCGAGAGGCCAATCCGGGTACACATTCCTCTTATGAGACTGGCGTCAATGGTAGATTTTGATATCTGTTTATAGCGTTTGGTCAATCGATCAGAGGCTTTAGCAAAGTCGTGAGGCGTTTCATTGTTGTCGATGAAACATTCTTGAAAAGTAAATTCAAAGGGGTGCTACTGATTGCAACTGCTATAGATGAAAATTCAAATTTATATCCTATTGCATTTGGGATAGTAGACTCTGAGAATGAACATTATTGGGAATGGTTTATGAGACAGTTAAAAGTTGTTGTTGCTGATGATAATGGTTTGGCTTTTATTTCGGATAGACAAGTGTCAATAGCGAAGGCACTGGAGAAAGTGTATCCGCTAGCGAGACATGGTATTTGTATTCATCATTTGTTGAATAATGTGATATCATATTTCAAGGGGAAGGGATTAGCTGGGTTGATTTTTAAGGCTTCGAAGGCTTATAGAGTGGTTGGTTTCAAGAAGATGTTTGCTCATGTTTGCAATATCAGTCCAGCAATTGGAAATTATCTTATGGAAGCAGATGTCAAAAAGTGGGCTAGATGTCAATTTCATGGATACATGTATGACATTAGGACAAACAATCCTGCAGAGTCGATAAATTCTGCATTGCGTTCGCCGAGAGAGTTTCCCGTAATTCCTTTGTTGGACAGTATTAGAGAAATGCTGACACACTGGTTTTTTAAGCGTAAGAAGTTGATTTCAAAGCACACCCATCGTTTGACCATAGATGTGGAGGAAAAGATCGATAGGAGAATCGAAAATGGGAAAACTTTCGGAGTTTACCCTGTAACCGATAGCCAGCTGCTTGTTAAAGGCGATACAATTGACTGCTTTGTTGATTTGGACAAATTGACTTGTTCTTGTGGGAAGTACGACCTCTTGAAGATCCCTTGTAGACATGCAATAAAAGCCGGTTTCTTTGTTGGTAGAGAACCATATACATTGACAGATTTTTTGTATACCACAGGAGCTTGGAGAGAAGCTTATCAAGAAAGCATAAATCCCATTTCAGTTCCTTAAGATGGTTGGTCCGTCCCACAAGTTGTGGAAAATTTTGTAATGCTACCGCCTGAGACAAGAAAATCTCTTGGAAGAAATAGAAAACGCAGATATGAAACTGTTGAAGACAAAATCCGATCATCACAAGGATCACAGGAGGGTCAGCTTCGCAAGTGCAGTAGATGTGGTCTTGGTGGTCATAATAGAGCAACTTGCAAGATGCCAATATAGTCGATTTGTTTGCTGTGTTCTTCACAATTTAGTGAAAGTTTTTCAGACTTCATTTGCTTGATTTCTAGTAACTTTGTTTCAGTTTGTGACAACTTTGTTTCAGTCTTTCATAATATATTTGCTTGAATTTTAGTAACTTTGTTTCAGTTTGGGAGAACTTTGTTTAATTTTCATGATGTATTAACTTGGTTAGAAGATCTGAGTCAATTGATCCCTTTAACAAACTGTGATGTCCGATCCGTCGGGATCGATCGATCTGTAGACTAACCGGTCGATCCAGCCGGTCGATCCTGATCAATACGCAGAACAAACAAAAAACACAGACTATCTTTTGATCAACCTGGTACAGTTATCTCGATCGGCAAAGCTCGATCTCGTACCGATCTCGTACCGATCGATCGATCGACTATTTGGATCGATCGATCCCAGACTCTGATAAATCTCTATGACAGATTTCCCCACTTGATTTGAACCGAATTTAACTCATCAAAATAGAGAGAATAGGATAAAAACCTGCATTTATCTTCTCCTTCATGACTATACTTAATAGAATGGTAAATCACTATAGGTTATATAATTAATAAAAGTTACAATCCAAACTGGGTATATAAAACATGAAAACAACCCAGATCCGAATTCGAAATGCGCAGAAAATTTAAAAAAACGGTGGAATACAATGGAAAGATATAACTGATACTGATCATTGGTGGTCGTCAGGACTGCAGCTCCTACTCTGTCCTGGTGCTCGTCTGCTCCTATGGAGGCGTGAATCTCGCTCTGCATCGGCTGCTTCATCAGATGGTTCATCTCATGCGTCGTCTCCAGTCATACCAGCAGCCTCTGAAATCTGTGGAGCGCGGCAGCAAGAAGGAGTAGGTGGACATCTAATCTTTGCAAGTGCACCCCACACAGTCTGCATCATCGTCGAGAGCTTGACCAGTGTATCCGCAGTCCAGGCGAACTGCTGCTGCTGCGTACCATCTAATGGTGGTGCTCCAAAATCAAACTGACCAGTATATGGTGGTAACAAATACTCCATGAAAGGGTTTGGAGTATGATCGACTGAGATATCCGGAATGGTGTCATCCTCACATTGTGTCTGCGCAGGACCCGAAGAAGAGGAACCACGACGACGTTTTGAAGCTGGTGGAGGAGGCGTGTAAAGAACTTCAGCAGGAGGCATGAACTCCATGTTCTCCACAGACGCCAGAGATGTAATAGCGGGCTGTGGAAGCTTGTAATGTAGGATTGTCCCATCAGGCATGGTAAAACGGTAAATTTTACCAGAGTGGAGGATCTTGGTGTTTAGGAAGAACTGGGAATCAAATCTGTCAATCGTATCCACACAAGGAGTATCCGAAAGATCTATATCATGGTGCTTGAAGATCCGAGTAAGTAGACTGCCAATAGACTCATCCAAAGGCTTCTTGTCAAGAGGACGAAGACCCCTAAACTTCCTTTCAAACAACATCTGAGCAAACAAAGCTCCCATGTTTACCGAAAGCTCTGCTGGAGGTTCATCTGTAACGTCATACGTCGGCCTGAGAGCTAATTGCAGCCCGTAGTGAATAAGCTGCGCTTCATCCTCAGTAAGTGATCATGCTTCTGACTTTCCTCGTAGAAGATGACCCAAATATTTTGCTACCACTTACAAGACCGGGTTTATGAGCATTGCAAGTTTAGCTTCCCGAGATACATAAGAACTGTCTGCAATCTTGCCCCACAACAGGTAAATACAAGGGAACTTGGGCAAAGAGCATGCTTCATGTCGGGTCTCAAATCCGAATAGTGTACACAACTCGTGTATAGACATCTCATAAAGCATTCCTCTGCATAGGAATGTAAGTTTACCTTCGCTAGCAACTTTGTTTACCTCGGACTTGTAGTGCAACTCAACTGAAGAGAGGAACTGTATAACCAAGTCTGGATATAAGGGTTGAGGATCGTAGCCAAGAGTCCCAAGTCCCATGTTTTCCCACATCTTTTTGACATCACGCAGAATTCCCAACTCCTTTGTAATGTAATCACAGATGAACTTTGTTGGTTTCAATCTCATCCGCTGCAAACCATTGTAGAAAATGCAGTGGTAATCACTCCAACCAGCATAGTAATCGCGGTTTGCGTAGGATGCAAGTTCTTTCAGCATCTTCTTACTTGAGATATGTCGGTTATGAATTGTAGGGAGTTTAGAGAATTGAGTCAATGGTTCACGAGGCCAAGGGGCTGCTTCGCGAGGCTCATCACTTTCGGGCTGAGCTGAG
Organism: Brassica napus; assembly: GCF_020379485.1. Classification (NCBI taxonomy): domain Eukaryota; kingdom Viridiplantae; phylum Streptophyta; class Magnoliopsida; order Brassicales; family Brassicaceae; genus Brassica; species Brassica napus. The sequence continues at coordinate 43,118,930 of NC_063444.1, forward strand.
GTCGAAGCAGCTGTTGTGTCACGTGTATGTGTTGCCGCTGGTGCTGCTTCCTTGGTTTTTTTCGTGTCTGTGTTGCCGCTGGTGCTGCTTCCTTGGTCTTTTTCGGTGCTCCTTTTTTCACCATTTTCTGCACACAACCCTTAACAAATGAGTTCTCAAAGGTAAAACTGAGTAAATTGGCATGGACAATGATTCAACACCAATGCAACTCAACAACTAACATTACAACATCAACAATCTCACTCTAATAATTCCAAATTTCGAAAAAAAAATTTAAGAAGTAACCCTAATTTCTTAAATCAAACTTAAAACTACGAATTAAGGCATGGGCTATATGGAAAATCGTCCCTAATCATCACCCTAACAACACACGGTTTAAGCCAAAACAACTTAAAAAACACAAAAATTTCACTTTTTGCTATTTGAATTTCGAACTATAGAAGTGGAGATAGAGTTTTATACCTTGGCAGATCGACCGAAAGAGTGGTAGATTCGGAAATAGCTCACGAAATCGTGTGGGTTAGGCTCAAGAATCGTCCAAATCGGAGTTAAATCGAGAGAGAAAGGGTTTATGATCTTCGGTTTGATCTCATTCTCTCAAGAACAATTGGGGAAGGAGATAAAAGTGAGGGTTTGATCTAAGTCTCTCACGATTTTATTCATAAAATCGTGTAAGTCCGGTTCAAATTAAGTGGGTATCAAACCGGATTTAACCGACGGAAACCATGAAATCGATTTGAGAGACTTATCTGGATGCGGGATCGATCGATCTCAAAGACAGATCGATCGATTTACACGTGAATGAGCTTTGACGAACGAGCGTACTAGAACAGGTCGATCAAAATATACTGCACGTTTTTTGTTTGTTCTGCATAATGATCAGGATCGGCCGACTAGATCGACCGGGTACTTTCAGAACGATCGATCTGTCTAGATCGAGCTTTTCCGGATCGACCAGTTAGTTTCGATCGATCGATCAATTTAGGCAGACCGGTTTTGCAATTGTTTTTTTGAGTTTAGGGAACTTTATGGTTTCTCAATTGATAATGTTGTCTTTCATTTTGTAAACTCAAGTACTGTATATAGCAAAAATACTATTATAACATAAACTTTTTATGTTATGACATAAACTCCTAAAATCATTACAAAATAAGTCTAAAAAAGCATAACCAACAATAAATCATAAATCATAAATCATCAATCTCAACATACTCGGCAGGCTTACTATACTTAATAGGCTCATACTTTGACATTTTCTCAATCAATTCTGGATCATTAGGTGCTTCCCATAGATCCCACACAATCTTTATCCGAGCTCCCCAGATGTTATCATCACTCACCAAAGATATGTCCAACCCAAGCACATGGCATTCGATGTGTTTTATAGTGTACACACCACAATGACAGTTAAGTCGTTTAAGACCACTCATAGGTACATAGGAAACATTGTACGGAGTGATGGTGAGATGCTTCTGTACTGTCAATGACTGAACGGCTTTGACAATCCGAGGAATACGCTGCGCGAAAGCTTCCACTTCCTTGATTTTTTTCTACCCCCGCAATCAAACACCTGGATATTCCTAGTCTCAAAACTGATGCATAAAGCAATCCAATGGTTGCAATTAACCCAGACAGGAACATACATCCGATCCACATCGACATTCCACAACATCCGTGTTCTTCCATGAGAAGGCAGTTCACCTTTACTGTATTCCAGTAATAACGGATCCATAGTGTAATTCTTAATACCCTTACTGAAATTCTGGTAATCCTTAGCGATGAGGTCGCTGAAGACGCATGTCATGAAAGCAACACAGTCTACGTTCCATCGTTTCAATGTTGTTCTTTCCCAGAAAACATACATTACAGCATCAATTTCCTACAAAACAAAGACAAATCTGTAATGTAAACATTTATAGAAATGAGCGGTTGAATGCTTACATAGTTTTTAGGCCAACTGCTTGCAGACATAATTCGTCCGGCTAGATCATCGTCTAACATAGAAGGACCAATTTGTATAGCTCTGTAAACAAAATACAATGGTAGAGATGTCAATTACTAAGAACATCAACGGAATGATATATACAAAGGAATAACATACGTTCGTGTATTTTGCCAGTCCTGCATCTTCTTAAAATCTGCAGGATGAACAAACACCAAGCAGCGATCAGGGAAATCTTCGCCGTCTAGCTTCATATCTCGGTCATCTAATCGGACGGCTGGCTTCTTCAATGATTTTGGAAGTTCCAATGAATCTGCTGGCTTCTTCAATGATTTTGGAAGTTCCAACCAATCCAAAGAATCTGCTGGCTTCTTTAATGATTTTGGAAGTTCCAACCAATCCAATAAGTCTTCGACTTTAGCTTGAGAATGATTCAAACCTTTAAAAAATGTGTCTAGTGGAAGGTTCTTCATGCAACTTTCCAAAAACTCTTGTGTACCCATACGAAGATCACTAGCTGATGATTGAGTAACGTTTGCACGAGGTAAATTGACACACGAATCAGCAATCTTTAACTCTTGTTTTTTTACAGCCTCTCGACAAACACTTACAAATAAAATTTACACATACAAATTTCAAGTTAAAAATAGAGCCATTACATAAACGTCAAGTTCCAAATCCATAATAAACATACAAACTTCCAAATACATATTACATTAAATAGAGGCATTACATAAACGTCAAGTTTCAAATACATATTACCGCCTAGTTCCAAGTTCCAAGTTCCAACAACCTAGCTTCAAAGACCTACATTCCATCGCCTAGTTTCAAACTTTCAATAACTTTTAACGCTTTCTCTTAGTAGTTACCTTTTTCTTTGATGGAGCTGTGCCTTTTTTGTTGGTGCTAGGACCAGTGTTGATTTTGGTCATGCTAGGACCGCTTGCTTGATCACTCTTTCCCACCAATTCAGTCACCACTAAAGTTGTCCTGAGCTGTGTAATCTCAGCCTCAATTTTCCCCAACCTGTCGGTTACAACTGTCCCAAACTGCTCAATTCTCTCCGAATCTGTCCTGAGTTGTGTAACCTCAGTCTCAATCTTCCCCAACCTGTCCGAGAACTGCTGACAGAATTTCTCCCCAAAAATAGTAAAAGAAGCTTGTACCAGACCCTCCAAGAAGTTTTTCATATATGTGTCAATATTACCTTTTGATGAAGCAGCTAGCTGGCACAAGACATTCTTTTTCCTTGACTCTGCTCCTCGGTCCGCATTCTTTCTCTTGTTTCTTCCCGAAACATCAGCTGTGCCATCAACATTCTTTGCAACATGACTATTCTCACCCCTCTCAGTATCAGCTGCTTGATCCTCTCATTTCTCTTCGCCAGCTTCCTCAAATTCGGAGCTCGTAGCTTCTTTTACTCCCCAATTGTTCCAATCATGTTTTCTATTGATCATATCCAAAATGCGATCCACTTTTCATCTTTCTTCTCATCCTTCTGTACAAAATCAGTTGCCAAAAGGACCACTCCATCTATGTGGGATTCCATGAATGAATGCAAAATCTCCTAAAAAAAAATCAAATCATTAGTAAAGTGAACAAGACAATAAACATTTTTATTAGAAAAATATATGCATACCTTTTCTGGGAATAAGTTCTCAACGCCAATGATATCTTCATTAGAACATTTTGCACATCCTCTCCAATTACCACACAGTGGACCTGTAAAATTTTTGCTGACTTTTGTGCCACAAATCTCTCCTAAAGCAGGAACATCTTCCATTATCAAAATCTGGAAACCAAACAAGAATCCTTCCATCAGATACCCGTCCTTCTGCTCCAATTTATGTCTTGTTTTATCAATTTGCTTCAGAAGGAAATCAAACGAGTACAGACCCCATGGGTAATTCCGAAGCTTCTCCAAATATCATCGCCAACTTCATGTACAGATGCGGGATATTCACCTTCTCATCCTTCCCCATCACCACACCCATAATAACGCAAAGATATATCAGTCTCACCCTATTAACCCAAGTCTAGGTATTGCTTTCTTCCAAATGCTTCTTTTTTATGATCTGCAAGTTTATTTTTCCATTTGTCTTTATCTGCTTGCTCCAAAAACCATCATCATCTTTCCATGTCACTAACCCACTGTTCTTCTCTCGCTTCACTTTCAGACCAGTGACAACATGATACTCTTGCAATCCAAAACGCAGAGGCCTCCTAGCGAAAGTGAACCACTTCTCATGTCTCTTGCTTGTCATCAACTCCTTACACAAGAAAGAGTGTACCAACCTCGCCGAAAACTTCAGATCATTCTTCTGGATAACCATAATATGCGAAAAAATAGGATCTTTCATAACTTCATCGAATTCTGGCTCCATTTTTTCCTTCAGAAACTCGAGAAGTTTTAGTCGGCAGCTGTTATTAATCTTCTTAACCTGAGGTTCCAACCCCTCACCGTATAAACGACTAGGCAACTCCAACTCCATACCTGAAAATTGAATACAATACAACACATAGCTATTAATAACAAATATCACAGCTCAATTAAATAATGTCTCTTAATACTCTATCAATAAACAATGTCAACAAAATCTAAAAGAATTAGCATTCTCACTGTATCAATTCCAATTTTCGGGTGTTTTGATTTTTTTTTTAAGAACAAAACCTAAAATTCCTAAATATATCCAAAAAATATGATTTAAGCCATGGGTTGTGTACAAAATCGTCTCTAATCATCATCTTAACACATGATTGAAGCCTAAACATCCTAACAAACTCAAAAAAATTTACCTTTTACCTTTTTATTTCCAAACTCTAGAAAGAAGTGGAGATAGAGTTTCATACCTTTGCAGAACGAACTAAAGAGTGATAGATTCGTAAAAAGTTCACGAAATCGTATGTGTTAGGCCGAATAATCGTCCAAATCATAGTGAAATTGAGTGAGTTAGGGTTTATGAACTTGGGTGAGACTTTGATTTTCTCCCCCTTTGTTCGTGAATGGGAAATTATGGGTTTCATCCCAAAGAAATCGAGTTTAAAGAGTTGAAATCATGCTTGGTCGGTTCAAATCAAGTGAGAATCAATCCGGATATAATCGAAGAAAACCAAAAAATCGATTTGGGATACTTTCCTGGGGACGGGATCGATCGATCCATATATACAGATCGGTCGATCTGTATAAATCGACCTTCGCCGATCGAGTGAAATGGACCAGGTCGATCAGTATATACTCCGCATTTTTTTGTTCTGCATAATGATCGGGATCGATCGATCCGTTGGACCTTGTAAATTCGGATCGATCGATCCCTCATGATCGAACTCATTATATATTTTATTAAAAAAATTACAATTTTAAGGGCATTACTGCTATTTTGAAAAAAAATAGTCTAATAAGACATAAAGTAATAGATATTAGTCTAAAAATACATAGTTACCATTTTTTTGCTCTAAAAAAACAATTTTCCCTTTTTAGTTTTAGGCATCTCGAGGTTTGGTTACCACACAGTTTCCTCTTTTGTGTGTTCTGTTTGTTTAATTTTCATGCTTTTGGAGTTTTTGTTTTAACTCTTTGCATTATTTTTTCTTCTCTTGATTCAATATGGTAGATGTTGAAACAACTATTTAACATACTCAAGGAGTTATGTATTCAATATAACATTTGAGGTGATTTGACTTTTAATGAAAATTTAGATGATTTCAATAAGTTATAGAGATTTAGGTGATTTTTGTTAAACCACTCTAGAATATACCTTAAAACATGAAATTTGGGTTTTAATTTTTTTAACTAAGAAACTCCACCAAAACACCATAAAATCACCTGAAAACTTTAAAACTCCAAACTTAAAATATTTTCAATAACAGTGGATTTTAGAGTACTCTACGAAATGTTAAGCTCAATAAGAATGAAATTTAAATGAATTTTTAAAATTCATGTTTGAATACTAATGGATTTATCGTTTTAATATAAATCACCTAAAATCTCTCGGTTGAATACGTTATTCGTAAAAGAAGTGTTTGAAGCGGTGGAATAAATTGAATCAAGTCGGGTAGCATTAGATTGTTTGTGGTACTTAAGAATCCGGTTTGGAGTAAGCACGTCCACTGTGAAATAAGACCTCCCCGAAATGAAAACGAATGGGCTTTCTTCAAGTCAGGCCTGTAATGAATTAAAAGGCCCATTAATCTGACCCATTTTATCTGAAGTTTACGCCCTAGAAAACCCTAACTCCTAACATCACCATGTATATATACTAAACACTGCCGGCGAGAGATGTAATCATTCATTCGTTCTCCTCTTGATCGATCGCTTGTGTATGTTTGCTGTTAATTTCATCTTAAAAAATGTTTTGGTTACGTGCTTAGATTCGCCTCTCTACTTGATTTTCCTGTAGAATTTTAAATATCTATCGGATGAATCGAGAGGCGATAAATTTAAGCAGGGGCGTTGAGTCGCTTCGCCTATGTAAAAAACAGGCATAGCGAATAAGCTCGTGCTATATCTAATTGTGTTTTTTTTTCGTGTTTCTTTGAGGATCCTATGATGGCATGAAATCTTTGAGACCTGATTTATATTGATGAAAAGCTATAAGCATTTATACTCTGAGGATCCTACTTTATTTTTGTATTGGTATTGTGGTTTTTGAATTAAATTGGCGATTTGAATCTAAAGATAGAAAAAGATGATGAATATGCACTGGGCTCTGAGTTGTTGATTTGACAGTCAACTTCTTTTTGATGGATAATGCAGCCTAGAAAGCTTAATCTGATTCTTCTATCTTTGTTTTCATAGTTCTCTTAAAATCTATATTCAGTTGTTGCATCTTGTCTGAAATCTTTATCTGTGTGGTTGTAGATACTTATCAGCCGAACCTTTCAAGCCGTATGCGTAAACTTCAGTTCTGACTTCAGAAGCGACTTGCTTTGTTGACCATTGCCATAATGAGTCCTTGTATGAAATGCGAAGAAACAAATTATTCTAAAGGAAAAAGTTTTAGTTATTTCCTTATTCAAAATTATGTCTATTTTGCAGCTGGGAAATTTTTCCTTAAATATTAATTTCTTAAATTGTTATGAAGGTGCATATTATTGAACAAGAACAATAAATTTCCCGCCATTTTTGAGAAAAATGTTTGTGGCTATGTCTTAAATATTTCTATTTTGTAGACGTATTCAATGTATAGCCCAATAAACTTGCACATTAATCAAACAAACCATTTCATGAATAATTCTTTTGCAAGACATTTTAAAAGGTTATATTAATGAGTATGCTTGCGTTAATAGCATTTTACATCCCTCGCAGTTTTCATTAATAAATTATACAGCTCCATTAAGAACGATAAGCAGATATGCCCATGCCACATATAAAGAGGCCTGCTATATTAGTAAATTGTACAGCTCCATTGTAATTTACATTCACCGTCCTGCTACACGAAGTTACATCTGGTGAAAAAATAATATATCAATTTTACAGACTTACTGCCTCATGCTCGTCAGGTGAGATAAACAAACATATAAGAAAAACGACACGCAGTTTTTGAGGAACAGCAAGACGGAATGAACTGAAAACAAGAAAAGTAGTAGTCTAGTAGACATCAGAAGAGAACTATGCAGACTTGAAAGTAAACCAGAGTCAAACATAACCGCTTAATACAACACAACTCATTACGTACCCTGCCGTTTCCATATTTTGATTGTTGCCCAGTGTTTTTTATTACCTTCTAGGCAGAAGTGATCATATAACCAAGTAAGAAGATGAAAATAAAACATTTGTAAAATGTTTTTCGTAAATTATGTTTTTCAGTGTTCAAGAGCACTCCGGACCGAGAGTGCCGAGTCTTGAGTCGTGTTCATGTGCCCTCTCGCGATGAGGTCATGGTTCAAGAACACTACTATAACCGTGATGTCATCATGAAAATGGCGTCTCACTTTCTTGTCAATCTTCCTTAGATCTGAATATCTCATCTCTCTTTTCCTCGCTGCCTCTTGAAGAGCCGCTTTTATCAGTCTCTTAGCGCTTCCCTGAAGACAAAGAGAGACAACACAACAAGACACAGTCCAACAAATCAACTTATATCCTGAACACAAGGAGTCACAGTCCAACAAATCATATTATATCCAGAACACAAGTAGACACAGTCTAAGAAATAAATTGTATATCCAGAACACAAGGAGACACAGTCTAACAAATTAATTTTAATATCCAGAACACAAAGAGACACAGTCCAACAAATCAACTCTATATCCAGAGACTTGTAATTATTGGGAGACTAATGACTCAGCTCCTATCTGAAACCTATCCAGCCCAGAACCTCAAACCAGATGCAATCAAGAAACATTAAAGTTCGGCTCCTCAACAATATAACTCTAAGAGCAAACTACATTTTGTTTGAGAGAGAGAAGTTACAATAGAAACTTACAGCGCGAGGGTGGCTATGAACAATCTCAACTGCTTTTTCATTACTCAAATGCTCCCAAAGACCATCAGACGCAAAGATGAGGAACGAGTCGTTAGGGTGCAGAGGATGAGAGAGTATGGTGGGGGTTGCAGACATCAAAGGTCTCTTCATTGGCTCTGCAATCCTGAACTTCTGAGCGATCGGTTCCCTGTTAAACTCCGGCCGTTTCATGTACATATCTCCTATAGATCTCGAAACCTAACAATGAACCACTAGCAAATATAAATTCACCGCCCAGGAATTAGATGGAAAGCTCAAGTACTGACCTGGATGATGCCCTTAACTCTCCAAACACCATGCCGAAACACAACGATCTGCGGATCATCAGGATGCAAGTCCTTGAGCTCCCAACGGATATCCTCATTGTTAGCATTGTGCTCACTCGACAGCTGGATCGCAGAGAGCCCACCACAGTTACTTTTCTTCCCGAGAACAACGCGTGAATCTCCGAGACTCGCCACGAAGAGAGTACTCTGATAAATCACTCCAACCAAACAACAAGTCCCAACGGTAGCCAAATTAGGCATCGTACTCCAGAGCTCAGAGACAATAGAAGCAAAACCCTCTTCTGTCGCGTGAAAGGCTCTCTCAATAGTCTCCCTCGTAACAACCCCTTGCGTCTCCGCTGATATCTCTGCATAACCATAAAGCCTAAGCAATTCAAACATAAGAGAGATTCAAAAGTGAAAGAAACCTAACTTTGCCTAGATTCAAAGTCAAAGAACCTAACTTTGCTCAAACCCTAAAACAGAGTAAAAAGTTCAAAGAACCTAACTTTGTTGACCTACGAACCTCGAAAACGGTTGAAGAGATTGTCACAGACGTAGCGAGCAGCTTCGGGGCCGCCGTGACCGTCGTAGACACCGACGAAAGTCCCGAAGTTACCAGACTCGATCTGGCTCTGATCCTCGAGGACCTGATTCGCCTGAATCACGGCCATGGAGAATTCTCCGCCGCGGTACTTGCCGAGATCGCGGAACCAGAGCAGCCCGTCTTTCCCTTCGCCGCCGCCGCCACCGCCCGATCCGGACTCTGAGCTATCGAAGGTTTGCCCGAACGGCTTGAAACAGAGAGACAACAGATTCATCAATGAACCTGACATTCAACATCTCTCGGAAACACACCCCCCCACGCGCGAATCTCTCTCTCTCTCTCTCTCTCTCTCTCGGTCACTGATCCTTTAGGGTAAGGAGCGGGCTTTGGGGATGAACGACGACGAAAACGGGTATAGATCGGGGGAGAGGAGAGAGGAGAGAGAGAGAGAACCCTAGGTCTCTTAATGGAAGGGAAGATGCGTAGGATAATATGTTTGGCGTAGGATAAGGACTTTAAAAGGCGTAGGTTAGTAGTGGACGGACGTGTCTTGTCCGGTTGCAGAGGAACATAGAAATTCTCCCTTGTAATTTTTTGTCTGATGAAGAGAGCGATCTTCCTTAGCTGTCTCGACATTTTATTTAATCTTACACTATTACAATTGTTGGCTCAAAAAAGAAATCACTGTTAGCCAAATCAATATCATAAAGTTTGAATAGTGAATTTGAATAAGTTCGGTATCATGTTTTCATTTAAATATTTTTTATTATAAAATTGGCAAATATGTTATTGTCATACCAATTTTATTACTAGTAACACTATTTTTTATAAAAAAATATCAGTTACTTGTGTTTTTGATATTTTTTTAGCATTATCTTCATTTCAGGTTATTATGCAGCTGCTTTGCTTATTACTGCTAAAACCTTAATAGTTGAAATAGTTGGAAAAAAATTATATGCAATGTGTTATAGTAGCTAGCTATAAGATTAGTCTTTTGTCCATAAATATGATCCTTCAAACGATACATCCATACATTCCGAGATCTTTCACTTCCACTACTGGATAAGTGCTTTCCCACGCGGGGCCTAGCTTTCCCCAACCATCGGTGTGTGTTAACTCAAGATGTTGGGCTATGTCCAAGTCTACTACTAGACTGTGAATGAGATGGTTGTGCACTATCCTTGTAAATTTCTTTTAGCGTATATACTGTATTGCAAACTCATCTCAATGCATATAGCACAATCCATGTCAATGAAAAAAAATTATATATAGTACAAAGCAGATATCTATTAAAATGTGCAGGTGATTCTTAGAGCATGTTTATTGGAGGTTCTTAGGTTGGAGTTTTTAGCGGAATATAAAAAATCGTCTCTTAACTTTTAACTAAAAAATTTAAGAACTTAAATATCAAACCCTCCAATAAACATGCTCTTACGATCTATACTTATTCTCCACTTATAATGAACAATTCTTTTTTTTGTAACAGCTGATTTATTTCTTTAGACCATTATAGTAAGGTTTATGTAAGAAAAAAAAATGAACGTAGTATAAAAACTCACTGTAATTGACACATACGTACAGTTAGCCACCTATATAATCTTTTTTCTTAAACGTAATCTTTTGTTATTTCTTTGTAGAAACATTTGTTTAATTGTTTTGTTATTAAGTAAAAAGAGTTATGCGCGACTTAGGAAGAAGACACCATCAAAGCCTAAAATCAGCCAAAGGGGTGGTTAGCAATCGCATGTCATCTTTCCTTTCTTCTGTCTTTGAATGCAACAAAGGCGCATACAAGATTCCGAGAAGGATTGTGAATGGTGGACCGACTTCTGATCTCTTTGACAAGAAAAAGTCCGTTACCGATATTTTACTATTTTCTCTCCTCTATTTTTTCCTTTTGACGTCTTGGCCTATGATCTGTTTTGTTCTATGCATTGTATCGGATGTATTTGTATTGAACTTTGGTTTAGTCATTCTATTATCCTAGAGGGAAAAAGAAAAGAAAAGTGAGAGATGGAAATAGAATTTAAACATCATCTCATGGCTGGAAGGGGTACTGATTGGAAGAGGTTTATTCGCTGAGAACTTAGGCTCAGGGCCGGCTCAACGGTGTCCAGGGCCATGGGGCAAAAAAAAAATTTTAATTTCTAAACTATTATTTTTCTTTAAAAAATCTGATAAATATATGTTTTTTTCAACCATAAGTATTTTAAAAAATAAATCTATGGAAATAAAAAAATACTTTCATATAAAAAAATTTGGGCCCCTTTTCTTATTTTTAATATAAAATACATGTATTTTTTTAAAAATCGGGTCCTTATCTATTAAGAAATAGGGGGACAACAGATTAGGCCCGAGGCGGTCGCACCGCTCGCCCCCGTATCTAACCCGGCCCTGCTTAGGCTGGGTAGTGGGTAATGGCAGTTCAATCAAAGTATGGTACAACCCATGGCTGAGTCTTTCTCAGCAAGAAGGCCCGATGGATCCGGCCCCGGAAGCAGCATTGCATCTAACAGTATCTGATATATTCCAACATGACTCGAACGAATGGGATGAAGAGAAGATCTGAGCCTTATTCCCGCAACTGGAAGCAAAAATCAAAGCGCTGAAACCAAGCTTATCGGGGGGCCCTGATAAGAGAGTGTGGTTAGGAACAACAACTGGGGAATACTCAGCTAAGTCTGGAAACAGAACCACAATGAAGATTAAAGCAGCGGATGTTATAGTCCAAGAAGATACCCAACAGCTAGATTGGTTCAAAAGCGTTTGGAAGTTGCATACATCACCTAAAATCAAATTGTTCCTATGGAAAACTTTTCAAAATACTCTCCCGGTTGGGGAATTGCTTGCTATCAGAAACATCAACATCAATATTCGATGCAAACGATGTGGTACATTAGAATCTATAGATCATCTTTTCCTTCACTGTCCCTACGCTCGTAACGTATGGAAAGCGACCCCGGTGATTTGAGAGATGTATGACTGAGTCTATAGATTTGAGAGATGTATGGCTGAGTCTATAGATTTGAGAGATGTATGGCTAAGTCTATTTAACAAAACTGAATGTGTTTCCCTCCTACGGGATTAGCAGAGGGACAGCTAGCTCCATGGATCTTATGGCAACTCTGGCTATCAAGGAACACTCTCTGTTTTAACAACAAGATTATAACTGAGGAGGAAGTGATTACCAAAGCTCTGAGAATGGCTAGGGAATGGAGTGGATGTCAAGAGAAGAAAGCTAAACCGCAGCAAAGGACTCCAACCCGCACAAAAGCTCCGACAGGGTGTGCCCTATTGCGAACGGACGCGACTTGGAGAGCACCTAGTCAAATGGCAGGATTAGGATGGAGCATCAAGCTGGGATCGAAAGTTATCTCAGGATCCTCTGCAGCGGATGCTGTTGGATCGGCCCTTATAGCTAAAGGAATGGCGATGCGTAAAGCAATCTCAGAAAGCAAGACATTGGGACTGAAGAAAATGGTGTGTGAATCAGACTCTTCCCAGCTTATTAGAGCCCTTAAAGGAGTTGAAGTCCCACTGGAATTATATGGAATCATTTTCGGCATTGTTGATCTCTCATTTCACTTTGAGTTTATTTCCTTTAATTGGATTCCTAGAGATAAGAACTTTGCTGCTGATCTTTTGGCAAAACAGGGTCTTGTAGATGGTGAAGTCTTTATGACTATCACCTAACTCTTTCCTTTGCATTAATATAAGTTGTGTTTCAAAAAAATAATAATAGAATTTAAACGTTTCTAAGTTCTAACATCAAGAACTCCAGGAAGAGCAAAGATAAAACATGCTTAATCTTGCAAGTTCCATTTTTTTTTGTATTTCTCCACTCTCATTTTGTGCATCCAAACTCTGTAGTCATCAAAATAATGCAACTCTTTCTCACAACTAAAGTGCAAGATCGGGTCTATCTAGAGCCAGTGGACAGGCCCACAAGAGACTAGCCGATTGGACATCGGCTCGTCGGATATCCCGGGTTATAAAAAACTAAAATGCAAGACAATGATGTTCGTCAAACAGTGTCTAGCAAAAAGATCAATTTTTCTTCTGTTATTTAGCTTAAATGATATTTATTAAATTAGTTGAAAGATATATTTTATTATTATTATTATTCTGTTTTCGATAGTAAGAGTTATACATAGTGATATTACATGGGTTTGTTAAAAATTCCAGGGATAACAAATATCAAACATTTTATTGTATTTGTTAAGTTTGCATGGTCCCTTTTTGCTTATCCTCCATTCGCATTGTGTGCATCCAAACTTTTCAAATTCTCTGTCTCTCTTTTGGTTGTAGATATCAAAAAAATGCAACTCATAATTCCAACTAAAGCTACACAAAAATAACGTACGACCAAATATATCAGGTTTAAAGCTAAAGGATCCTGATCCACCTGGTGCCAAACTCTTGTATCCAAGATCATCATCCCCCGATTTACAATGGTATCCTAGAGATAAACCACCTTCAAGATCATTATGTATCACCACGGTCGTCGTTCTCTGGGCTTGAGATATAGATGCACTTATGAACATAGTCACCATGAAGATAACTATGAGTTGTATTAGAGAATCCATTTTTTCTTTTGTTTCTCTTTGTTTGATTTTTTATAATATTTCTACAGTTTATATGTTCTTATATATCGATTTATGAGCATTTAGCCATTTTGATAAGGGTATGGTCAAAAGTCAAAATGCCTAAAAAGGTCAGTTAAAAATTCAAGCAATGAGAAATTATGATATTCCTTTTTTGTCAATAACTATTCTATTCCTAGAGCAACTTTATGGGATTAAATCAAACACTCTGAGTTGACTAGCACGGTCAACCATATTTAAAGTTTATTCAAGAGGTTTGATTTGGTAGAACAAACTAGAGTAATTTTTATCATAATGAAAAACCAGCTGGTTTTGTAGATAAGACTAAACAGTCCCCTCGAGCCTGAATCAATAAATTAAATAACTTCTTCATGGAGTTTGGGTTTGTTAGCAGTGTTAAGGACTCCTTTATATTCATTTATTTGCATGATGATAACATCATCATAATTCGTCTATATGTAGACGATATAGCCATCACTGGAAACAGCTCCGTTACTCTTATCAAGCCTCTCAAAGAGCTGAACTTCAAATTAAGAATAAAAGACTTTGGGAAACTGTATTATTTTGTCGGGATTCAAGCAAACATTTTTATGATCACGGTATGTTTCTCTCTGAAGAGCAATATTCTGTTGATCTTCTCACAGTTGCATGCATGGAAAATTGTTCACCGGTCTCAATTCCTCTACCACTGCAACTGAACAATGTTCCGGATCAAAATATCTCTTTCTCGAATCCTCATTACTTCAGAATTTTGGCTAGAAAGTTACAATACCTCACATTAAGTAACAGACATTCAGTTCGCGGTGAACTACTGTAGGAACCTTATTTTACTACCATAGGATAACTGATGTTTGTAAAATATAATAAGAACAAAAATTAAAATTACAATACCGAAACAAACGAATAAAGAAGAATTGAAGAGTCGCGATGGTTAATCTCTTTCCTTAAATCTTTAAACGCTCCGTAGTGTGACGGTTTCATAGCGCTCAGATTCCAAAGATACAACTGCAGCATTGAATCTATTTACCATCATTGAAAAACAGAATCTATCGAACCTAATTTTGTTTTGTACTCTCAGACTCAAAATAAAAATACTAGCATAACTATTCTGAGTGGGAGAATTGTTTCTTGATTGTATGAATGTGTGTTCTAGAGAATATGAGTTGCTTCCCTTTTATAATCAACAAAAAGGGTCCAACACTAAGTCATAAGTGGAGCATTGAATCACGTCAAATGTCATAAAGAATATTGATTCCTTTGGACCATTTTCATAACGTTAACAGTCAAGAAAAGATATTGTAAATTTGACTAAATCAAACACCAATAACATTTTTTTAATGGGTTATATTTTATACAAAAACAAACATATAAAATTTTCATGAATAAGATTTAAGTATAAATCCACATTCAAACCCAAATATTCATTGTGAGACATTTGCTAAGTTTTATACTTAGCCAAATCTAAAGTTTTATAAATTATAAAACACTCGCATTGGATCTCCATTTCTCATTCACAACAACTCTGATTTTGACAAGTAGTTAAACTACTTTATAGTGTCCACAGTTATTCCGACGAACGTCTTCGTCCGAAATCTTACCGAAAATGGTCTAAAACCATTTCGTCAAAAACCGAGTTCCAACAACTACATGTGCCAAAAAAATGCACTCTCCATCAATTTCTGATCTCACCAGCCTCAAACGAATACTTTGATACGTAAAAGGTATTGTGTCAATGGGGATTTCAACTCTTGATGATACAGGCTGTACTATTCGAGCCTACAGTGACAGCAAATGGACAGTATGTACAACTACAAGACATTATACATTAGGGTTTTACACATTCCTTGCCAAAACCTGATCTCGTGGTTGTCGAAAAAGAAACCAACTGTATCAAAAAATTCCTCCGAGGCAGAGTATATGCCATTGTCTGAAACAGCATTAGAATTGGCTTGGATAAGTTTGCTTCTCAAGAAATCTTGGAATCTCTCTTCATGTTACACCCGAGCTCTTTGGAGACAATCTCTCTTCTATATACTTGACGGCAAACCATGAATTCCATAAAAGAATCAAACACTTTGAAATGGATTATCACTATGTCCGTGAAAGAGTGGCCTTAAGTTCATTGGTGGTGAAACACATTTCGTCTCAGATTCAGTTAGCTGATATTTTTACAAAATCACTCACCACGGCTCTCTTCTGAAATCTTCGTTTCAAACTAGTCGTGGACATTCCTCCTACACATAGTTTGAGAGGAGTATTAACTCAAGCAACACGGTTCAGACAAAGACTCAAAACGACTCAGTTTCAGAAAGGAAAGTGACTCAGCCCAAGTCAATTCAAGCTCACTCTCGTTCAGTCTAAGACAAATCAGAAATCCTTTCCAACGGATACAATACTCAACGACAAAAACAGAGAAAGAAAGAGAAAAGAAGAGGAAAGCAAATAACGACTTCAAGTACGAAACCCTTGGATCATTAGAAGAAAAAGGTTGACGACATATGGAAGTGTAGCTAGGATCTTAGCACTTAATATATATAAAAATGTAACAAGACATCGTAAAACCTTAAGAAGCAAGAAATAGAAATTGCACTTAATATATATAAGAATTCTTCAATTTTCAAATTTTGCTTCACCAGTGAAATTTAAACACGAGGTATGTTGTTTCAAGTTTTTCTCTCTTGAACATTACTAAAGAAAGACAATAAGAGATTTAAAAAAAAAAGTAATCTACAAATTCTGATTCTCCTAAGAAGAATCAAAATGATATGATTAACCGGTTTTCTAGTTAGAAGTCTGTACAATTGATGTATGTTGAAGTTCTGAACTTATTCAAACACGCGTAGAGTAAATGGTATATGGTATCGAAGATGAACTACAAATATGGCTTAACCATCAACAGGAAATAACTTGAGATCTAATTTATTGTCAACTAAATATATATAGTAGTGTTATAAAAGTAATGGAAAAGTCTATCTTTATTCATAACATAGAGATTTTTTTATATAGGAGATTACACCGTCATAGATAAATGGAAATATTACAAATCATAATCTCTTGGTTATGAGCCATCCACAATCTGGTTCATAACACTCCTCCTTGGATGCCATAACCATTTAGAGCTTGTAATGTGCTTTAATGTTGCATCATTAAAATCTTACCAGAAAAAACCCAATTGGGACAAAACCATGGTGAAGGAAAAAGAGTATAACACACACTACTCCCCCTGATTTGGACATTACTGAAGGTCCCTTGGACCTCTCCAATTTTCTGCAATCCGTGGGTGATGAAGATCTTGGGCAGAATATGCTTCGTCCTCGAACATGATAGTTGGTTCTTCTTTACCATCGGCCATGCCACAATCTGATCGAACATATTGAGTCATCGACCTCAAATACACACACACGAAATCTTGGATGATGTTGCTGTGATATGTGTGTACCACCATGTATAAACATAACCTGTCTGAAAACAAATCAACAAAACCAAATAACCCCTCTTTGGCCTGGTTAGTATAAAATAAACCAAAATCAAAGGCTTCTTCATCGTCTTTCTTATGGACCAATCAGATCAGTGTCTAAAACAAGACTTCTGCATTGTCCATCTCAGGACTAAATGGACTTCTTTATCGTCCACCTTTGGACTGAATGGATCAGTGTCCAAAACAAGTGATCTCATGCCCATGTACTAGATAATGGGTGAGACTGGTCCATATTAAATCTCTTGAGTACCTTTTTCTGTATATACTATTTGATGCACAAGGATTTCATTGTTAATGTACTCAAGCTGTAATCCCAAACAAAACTTTGTTTTCCAAGATCTTTCATCTCGAACTCTTTCTTGAGATATTCAACTGTTTGAGAAATTGTATCCATAGATTCCTACGATATTCAAATCATATACTTTGATGATTATCAATATTGTTCTCGAGAACTTGCTATTCCTTCAGCTCAATACCCTCTAGTACTTTCATTATCCAGTGGACCATATAAATATGCAGTCACTACATCAATTTGCCGCAAGTCTAATTTTCTCTCTTATATAACCAAACTTATGAGAAATCTAAAAGTAGTTGCATCCACCACATGGGAGTACATAATCTATTACTGGTCTTTGTGAGAATCCTTGTGCAACATCATCTTTATATCTCACGATTTCTATTCCTCACAAGACCCATTTATATCCACTGGTTTTAACATCATATGGCGTCTTAATCATATGGTCAAATACGCTTTTATTCCTTAAACTATTTAACCTCACGTTTCCATTCAATCAAATCTGTTTTACGAGTGTGCACCCTTATATTGACGTGGGTTCATGATCCTCGCTTATATTCATAAATTCAAGTGCTACCTTGTATAGTTGTATGCAAATAAATCATCTTATGTCGACATTCCTTATTGGTTCCATTATGTTCCAGACATGATATAATCGATTGAGATTCATTATTATCAGGATTTTTAATACTTTGCAGCTTGGCGTCCCAAGCTACATTGTTTGGTACTTGTACCTTAGAGCCGGCCGGCCTTATCTCCATATCTGGGATGGTTTCCTTAGTAACCTCGGATTTGGATTTTGATTATCATTTTCTGCACCTTTCTTTTGTTTCCGAGGATTCTTATCTTTTGGAACTTATTTGGTCTAGCACGTTTCATACGTTGTCTAGACTTTGTAACAACTTGACTGTGTCTCTTCTCGGACATCAAATTCGTTGGTGCTTTACAAGCTGGTTTATATATGACTTAGTCATTCTTTTTCGGGTCAGCAAATGTGTCTGGCATTTGATTAGCTAGCTTTGTAAATGTATAATCTTTGGACGTCTATTTCACATTCTTTAGTCTGAGGATCTTGCCAAGACATTGATGGTTGATTCCATTCTATTTCTTTTACCATTCTTTTACCAGCTTTATTATTTTTTTCTCCTCCTGGTCTTAAAATAATCTGTGTACCTGGCCTCAATTATAATCACCCATAGTTGGCTCAAAGTACTTTATTATTGTGGGAGAATCATATCCAACATATATCCCCATCCTCCTTTTGAGGTCCCATCTTAGTTCTCTGTGGTGGAGCAATTAGTACATAGACAACACATCCAAATGTCTTATGATGGGGTATGTCTGGCTCTTGACCCGTTAATAATTGTGATAGGGGATATCTATGCTCACTAAATGGCCTGATGCGTATTAACTTAGGTGCATGTAAATTTCGTGTGGCCCAAGCTGTGAATGGAAGTTTTGACCTCATAAGTTATGGTATATCAATCAGCTATTTGCGTTTTAAAAGATTTCGGCCAAGCCGTTCTTGGTATGGACATGTATCACAGAATTGTCCACACTTACCCCCATGGACATACTATAATCATTTAAACGCTTAAGACATGTATTCACCAGTATTATCTAGACATATAGTCTTTATTTATGAAAAAAGGGCTCGTAGCCGTTTTACTGGTGATGGCCTAATGAGTTTCCCTTGTTGCTACACACGTGAGATTCTTTGGGATAACTCTTCTTATCTTTTAATGTGTGTCTTTTGATTATCAATTTTCGCATCATGTTTGGACCAGGATGGCCAATCCGGTCGCGCCATAAAGTGTATATTTTTGCAGGCTTTTAGCCTCTGTCACACTGATCTATGCATAGTCTAGGCCAGTAGAGAATGCATGTATAGTCTTTAGGACTTATTATGGCTTTGGGCGATTTTATACATATATCTGAAGGAACTCTTTGTTTCCTTCGCCCATTGTTTCAATATGGAAACCATTCATTCTTATATCTTTAAAACTCAATAGGTTGCTCTTGCTCTTAGAGCTGGGTGAATATAAGGCATCACTGATATCTAGATGCATACCCTTAGGCATACCCTTAGGCAATAATATATTAGCCTAGCCATAGTCTTCTTTCAGACTGGCGATACCTGCTTTAGTACTTATATTGGCGTTTTTCAGTGTACTCATATAGAAAAATCATTCATTCATTTAATCTAAGCAGAAAATGTAATAGAACTAAATTCAATGAGATAAAAATCAGAAAAAGCATATAAGCAAAGCAATCACACAAGTTTGATGTCAAAATCAGATTATCAACTTGATTCTTTTAGGCAATCATAAGTCTCATATTCCATAAGATCATCTTGATCATGTTCGAAATTATTTTCACCATCTTTATAGACCAAGTGGGTTTCAGGATTCTTTCCTTTCAGACTCTTTTTGGGAGTCCTTCATATCTTAGCCCAATGGTTCCCTATTCCACATCTATGGCACACTGATTTGGTCGAGCTTTGTGGTTTAAAGGATATACCACGGCCACTGCCTTGACCATGGCTCAAATTGGGTTGATACCAATGGCCTCTGCCATAGTGATTCCCACGGCCAAATGTGTTATAGTAGCCATGGCCACGTCCTTTCCACCCTCCACGGCCATGGCCGTGTGGTCTATCATTCTGGACGTAGTTACCTTTTTTTTTGCTTCTGCGTCCTTATTGGTATCAGGTAATGGGGTTAATCCATGAGGTCTCAATTCACTGTTTCTCATCAGTAATCCATTATTTTGCCTAGCTAGCAATAAACTCATCCACAGACTTATAGTCCTGGATTCTGAGATTCCTCCAATCAAATATGGCATTTGGTAATAACACCTTTCTTTGGTGATCATATCTCGATTTTTAACTCTGTCCAAAGGTCTAGAGGATTCTCTATAGTCAGATACTGATCTTTGAGACTCTTAATAAGATAATGGCTAAGAATTAATATTGCCATGTATCAATCTTTCTCATTGGCATTATTGCCTTTTATGATACATTCACCAAGTCTTTTGACTTTAGGATAATCTTTGTATCCAATGCCCACCGTAAATAATTATCTCCAGAGAGATTTAGGGCAGCAAAATCCAGATTGATTTTCGACATCTCAAATCATATATCACTCAATGTTTAGGTATAATTTTCATGCGGCCTTACTCTTAAAAACAATCAATTCGAATTTCAATCTTGTGAGGACAATGAGACTATAAATCTTAAAGGCATTTAATCAATCAGTCAATTTCTAGCAAGTCTCAGCAATACTATTTCTATGTGCTCATAATATTATGGTTTATCAAGACTAGCAAAAACGGATTCAATTAATCGTGCAATTAGGGTTTAACAATCAATAGATTTTAGCAAGACTAGTAAAAAGATTTATTAATCACTCAATCAGTTTCAAGGCTGATTTTAACAATACTAGAATATAGATTTCAAGCATGAATTTCAATGAATCAGTTTCAAGGCTGATTTTAGCAATACTAAAATATAGATTTCAAACATGAATTTCGATGAATCAGTTTCAAGGCTGATTGGTATTTAGCATAAACCATGTGTAAATAATTTATCTAGTATCCGAATTTATCAAACCTCAAAAACATATAATCAGATCAATCAATTTAATCGAACTTAGCATACAATCTTAAACCTCAAGACATTAGATTTTATCATGAATCTATCAACCTAGCATACAGATTCTCAATTCTCAAAGACATCCAAATCAGATCAATATAACCTATCATACGGATTATTTAGGATTTCTATTTAAAACAGATCAGATTACAAAACTATCAATCCTAGCAGATGATATTAAACCTCAAGAATCATGCAATCAGATCATTCGGATTTTAAACAAGTAAACCTCATTCAATCTATCAACCTATCAGATTATATAAGCAAAGCAAGCTAGCAACCTATCAGATTCAATCAATGTTTTAACAGGCTGGTCGGTTTAAACAATTTTAAATCAAATGAACAATTAACCAAGCAGGATGAGAAAATAAATCTATCAATTTAACGGTCAAACAATTCTAGCAACATAGCATCAGATTCAATCAGATTTAAAACCTCAATGATCAAAACCGAAAACAATTTTGATTTCAAAATATTCGATTAGGGTTTTAATATGTGATTTGATAATTATAGTATAATTAATTCTGATACTTATATTATTTAGGGTTTATAGATATAGGGTTAGGGTTTATCGGATTTTAACTTGTAAAAACCGATTTGGGGTTTTAATCATGTAGGAACATGATTTAAGGTTTGGGGTATCGAACTTTTAGAGCTTCGATTTACTCAATTATGATTTTTGATATATTACCCTATGGTTTTGATTCATAAAAATTAGGGTTTTAGGGTTTCATTCTTTATCAATCAATCCATGTTCGATTATGGGTTCTTAGGTTTTGAATTACCTTTTAACCTTAGATGATTGTTGAATCGAACCACCAAAGGAGTTGACCCACGAGCTGGACACGAACGGGACGCGAGCTGGAATGGATCGAGTCGCTTCTATCGGGTCGCGGACGTCCTTTGTTGCTTGATCGGGAACGCCTTGATCGTCAGACGCGAGCTATCTGATGCTGTCGCGAACGAGGAAGAGGTCGCGTGCTGGAGCTGCTCTCGGGTCGCAAACGTCTGAGTTAGGATCAGGAACGCCTTGGGCTGAAGCTGATTGGGGACGCGAGCTGGAACATATGCGGGGACGCGAGCTGGAACATATGCGGGAACAAGAGACGCGATCGGGGTTTAGGGTTTGTCGGATCGCCGGCTAGGGTTAGGGTTTTAGGGTTTTTCGATTTGGGTATTAGCTTAGGAATTTATAGTTTCGTGCTGATAACGTGTTATAAAAGTAATGGAAAAGTCTATCTTTATTTATAACATAGAGGTTCCTTATATAGGAGATTACACCGTCATAGATAAATGGAAAGATTACAAATCATAATCTTGGTTATGAGCCATCCACGGTATGGTTCGTAACGAGTAGTAATTTTTTACTATTAACAACACTTTTTTACAATTAACAACGTTAAAGACTTAACAGTTGTAGGGGTCTTCTTCTGTCTATTGAGTCAGCTTTCTTGATTTGTCGAGGAAAAATATATATTTTGGATTGTAAACATAGATTAAATTTTCTTTTTTTACATTTTCTAATTTTTTTACGTTTACTAAACAAAACATCATTAATTTTTCATGTAAATATAATTCGACCAGTAATAAAATACATTGCGTAATATAAACGATCATATAATATAAAAAATTAATAAATTTTGCATCAATAATTCAAAATTTCATCTAATTTTAAACAATAAATTTTAAACAAAAAAATTTATGCAGCTCCTTGCTTATTGCTACTAATCTTTACCATAATAGTTGAAATAGTTGGCAAAAAAATCGATATGCAATGTGTTTTAGTAGCTAGCTATAAGATTAGTCTTTTCTCCATAACTATTTTTTTTTTTTTGGTAAACATGTTAAATTATTATACCAATTTTGGGGTTTTTGACAAATATTACACAGAACACTAGTAGCAGAAAGCAAAAATTAAAAACATCAAGTGCTTAACTAAACAAAAAAAATTGGCCCAATACCAACCCATAATGGGCTCGGCCAAGGAAAGCCCCCGAAGAGCCTTAGAAACCCTAGCCGACTGCTCGAGAGAAAACGCCGCCGCCGAACACACGAACCGAAGCAAACGTCAACACCGAGCCACCGCAGCCGGTTGAGGAAACAAGGAATCGACTGAGCAAGACACCGAGCCCACAAACGCAACCACCACCGGTAGGTTTAGACAAGCAAAACCAGGAAAGGACCATGATGAGGAGCCTCTCCGGGAGGGGCTTCGTGGAAAGAGAGAAAGACGTTGGAGCCGAGCCGGTGTAAAACCGATGCCGTAATCAGCCACCGTAATCAGCTGCTGCCGGAATCCCTTTCATGCACTAGCCGTAGTCCTCAAGTGGCGATCTTACTCATGAATTCAAGCAGTTCAAGCTCTTCCGCCTCCCCTCGCTGCCACACCACCAACCAGATCATTGCCTCCCCCCTTCACCAAGAAGCCACCGATCTAACCATCACCGGCGTTCACAAACGGAAAGAGGCAACCCACGACCCTTGAGGAAGCACACCGGGGCCTGTCCTCAATGGAACCGGACATCCACGAGCGCGTAACCACCACCACCGCCTGGACACTGCAGAGACGACAAAGGAGCCCGAGATCCGCCACATCTACAGGTCCGGCGAGATCCAAAGACCGCAGATGAAGAACAAATAGAAAAAGAGACTAAACTAGTCGACCCCTCACGGCTCCGGCGAACCGAGAACCGGAGGGGCGGAAGAGAGAGACGACGGAGGAAACCTTTCTTTTAGAGAGAGGTTGGAGCGATAAGGTAGAGAGAGGTTTTTTTTTGTATGTTCTATACTTCTTCTCCATAAATATGTTACATCCATACATTCCGAGATCTTTCACTTCCATTACTGGATAAGTGCTTTCCCACGCAGGGCCTAGCTTTCCCCAACCCTCGGTGTGTGTTAACTCAAGATGTTGGGCTATGTCCAAGTCTACTACTAGACTGTGAATGAGATGGTTGCGCACTATCCTTGTAAAAAGATTTAAGTGTATCTACTGTATTAGAAACTCATCTAAATGCATATAGCACAATCCATGTCAATGAAAAAAAAATTATATATAGTACAATGCAGATATCTGTTGAATTTTTTTTACATCTTTCTCTGTTGGAATAGTAATTAGTGATTAGATGGTCACAAAAAATAAGCGTGTAGGTGATTCTTTCGATCTACACTTTCTCACTTATAGAGTGTGATCAGTAAACAAAGTAGAATAACTGGGAGTAAAACAAATAGAGTAAACTCGAGTAAATTTTTTTTTTAATCAAATGATTTCTTTTATTCTTAACTGAAAACTTACCTTCACTTAAAAGAGGTGAAAAACGTTGCGCTGAAAATAGTGGGTCCAACTAAAATTTCTTTCTCTTTTTCTTTCCACCCAGTTACGCTCATTTTTTACCAATCAGAGCTATAATGTAACAATTTTTTTTGCAACAGTTATTTTATTTCTTTAGACCATCATAGTAAGGTTTACGTAAGAAAAAAATGAACATAGTATAAAAAAAAAGTCATTGTAATTCACACATACGTACAGTTAGCTACTTATATATTCTTTTGTTTTTTTAATCTTTTGTTTTTAACAATTTAATCCCTTATGTATTAATCGAGAAACATTACAACATTTGAAGTAGACATATGTGTCATCACGAAGATGATTCTTAGAATTCTCAGAAAAATATGTTGGTCCATCTAAAGATATGCTATAGTTTTTATTCAACTATCAATCAAATTAATTAGTAGTGTACACAAAATATTCTTCATTATTTTCTTAAATAAAACCTAAATAATTACCTAATATGATTAACATATATATGAAATTAATGATTTTAAATAATAAAGATTTGGTAACAATTTTTGTATCTTACATCATTTTTGATTAATTTTAATATTATTAAAATTAAATAAACAATAACATTAACCATATAATAAAAATTTATATATTTTCTTATATCTTATATTTTAAATTTTTTAAACGACTATAAATTACAATAATTATTAAAAATCTCACATTGAAAATTTTGTGACCAATAGTTTAATTTTATTTTTTTATAACAAGATACAAATGATCAGAAAATCATGTGAATATGAAGTCTCATTTAATAGATCTTTAGTTTAAATATATATATATATATATATCTATTTTATATCATTTAAATTAAACTATATACCATATAAATTTTTTTTTTCAAATATAACTCAAAACAAAAAGTCAAACACAAAACTAACCCATGATTTTTTTGGAACTTTCATTTGCTCTATTCATCCAAGAAGTTCCGATTATTTACGAAAATGCCATTACTTTTTTTTCCGTTAAAAGTGAGTGTTTTACTTTATCATCCGCATCTTCATCTTACAACCAACCCACCATGAACAATCAATTTGAAACTCTTAATACACCAAAGTTTTGATTTTTACTCTTCATATCTCATTACCTATGCACACAAACTACATCTCTTTCACTTTCTCTCTATATTCATAAAAAAAAACCCCACGATTTTGATTCTACACTTTGTAAGGTTCAAACTCATGATTCTTGGTCATTAACAAGTGGGTCTGTTTCGTGATGAAGTTTTGCGTATAGGAGAAGCTAATCAAGTTATCTCACTGGATGAAAATATGAAATTGATTTTTTTTTCAGATCTGTTCGTCAGTAGACTTCCGTGTAAGTCTTCTGGTCAATGCAGATGATAGTTGTGCAATTGACTTTATGTGTGTTTTTAGAGACGACTCTCTCTGGAAGTCTTCCAATTTTTCTTTGTAACAAAAAAAATCTTGAAAATACCAGAGATGACTTCCTGCTAAGCCGTCTAGGATAAACAAGTTAGTTTTGCATTTGACCGGATTGTGTCAGAAGTTTGAATTTCTCTAGATGACGATTTCCATGTAAGTCTTCCGAACTCTTGGTGGACGTATTCTCATTGTCGGTGAAAGTCGTCTCGGATTACTTTTGCAATTGAAAAATAAAACTTAAATATTTAATTTTAATTAGACGACTTCCACGTTAATCTTTCAGAAGACAACTTACATGGAAGTCTTCCAAAATTTTATTCCAAGATTCTGGTCAAACCATTGGTTATCACAAAAGAATTCCGTGTTTGTCTTCTGCCAGAAGACTTACATGGAAGTCGTCTGATTAAAATTACATATTTAAGTTTTGTTTTTCAATTGCAAAAGTAACCTGAAACGACTTACATGGAAGTCGTCTAGTTAAATGTAATATTTAAGTTTTATTTTTCCGGTGGAAGACTTTCATTTAAGTCTTCTAGACTTACCGATAAATCTTCTAGGATAAACCAGTAAGTTTTCTCTGGTATTTTTGAGATTTTTTCAAAAATAAAAGTAAATCGATATTTACAAAGGAAGACTTTCAAAGAAGTTTGCTGTAGAGTAGACTTCTATGGAAGTCTTCCTTTCCTTTGTAAATTTCCAATTGCAAAAATAACCTAAATGAAAGTTTCCTGGAAGTCTTCTACGTCAATGTTTAATAAACCTTCATTTTCTTTAAAATTATAAAGGCTTTTTAACATTTTCGGTTAATTCATGTATATTAATCTATATTGGGACTCGTGAATGAAATTCATAGCTTAATTGATTTTAATTACGAGGTTAGCAACATTAATGTTTATTAATGTTTATAGCTAATTCGAGAAGAGTTCCACAAAAGTCTTCTATGTTAGTATTTGTAAACTTGTTAAGTAACTTTAAAATATTTTTTTTAACTTTCAAAAGTGTTATGTAAATTCAAGATTATCAAGTTATATGGTTTAATATGTCATCTTAGATCATAAGATATACTTTTTAGTTTTCATGAGATTTAAAATTTCAATTTTCACCTAAAGTTTATGTTTCCCGCGTAAAATTTAATTTTCCAGCTTAAATTTTCTGCTTATATTTTATTTTCTTGCTTATAATTTAAGTCTTCCGAAAAGACTTCCTTGAAGACTTCCTCGAAGATTTCCGAAGACTTCCTCGAAGACTTCCAAAGAATTCCTGGAAGACTTCTGAAAGATTTTCCGGAAGACTTTTGAAAGATTTCCCGGAAGACTTCTGAAGATTTCCCGGAAGACTTCCCAAAAGACTTCTAGTGAAAGTGCTATATGTTTGAACTTATGTAAAGTTTGATATTTTGTGAATTTGACTAAGTTTTCTTAGAAGTCTTCTCCATTAGTTTTAGTAAATTTTGATTAAATGTTTTTGTTATTTTGTTTTACTATTGAAGTTGTATCAATAAATTCAATAAATTCAAGTATTTTTCGCAAGATAATATTGTAAGCATGAGCATATTTACTAAAAAAATCATTAATATCTCTTCAAATTTACAAAAGAATTCACAACTAAAAAAATACACACATAAATCACAAAACATGCCATAAATAAAACTATTACACATGGAGTTAGAGATTATTTCTCCACAAAGATTAGCTTGGACTCCACTTGACATGGGAGAAGGCTCCGTCAGAAGACTTTCAGAAAGTCTTCTAGGGAATTATGTTTTAGAAGACTCTATTAGAAGACTTCCAAGAATTCTTCTAGGGTATTATATTTTAGAAAACTTCTGAGAAAACTTTCAAAATCTGACTCAGATCTGAAAAAACCTGCATATCCAAAAACGTTCAAATGTCTTTAAAACAGAGAAAATGAGTGGAAAGTTATATATATCTATCTTTATAGAACACACAAAATAAATACCCAACATTTATAGATCTACATTTAAAGGACTGGAAGATGAGAACCATGTAATAAAAAACCTGCAAAAACAAGATAAATTAATGAGAAAGACATGAGACAAAAAAAAATGAAAAATTGATATAAAGTTTGGTGTTTCCAAGTGCAAAGAAATTAGAGAGAGGTTAGAGAGTTTTAGCTTGAGAAAAAGGTAAGAGCTTTATGCAACAAGAGGTTACCTAACGAAGAAAAATCAGACATGGAGACTTACCAAAACGCTCAAATCTGTTATGAAAGAGGATACATGAGAGAAGACTCCGTCAGAAAACTTTCAGGAAGTCTTCCATGTAGTCGAAGACTTCCAGGAAGTCTTCTGGCGCAATATATTTTAGAAGACTAAGACTTTTCAGAAGTCTTTCAGAGTCTGACCCAGATCTGAAAAACATGCATATCCAATAACGTTCAAATGACTTCAAAAATAGAAAATGAGTGGAAGATTAGATATATCAACCTTTATAGAACACAAAAATAGATATCCAAAATTTATAGATTCACCTTTAAAGGAGTGGAAGACGAGAACCATGTGATAAAAAATCTGCAAAAACATGATAAATTAGTGAGATGAGACAAAAAAAAAAGAATAATTCATATAAAGTTTGATGTTTTAAAGTTCAAAGAGATTAGAGAGAGGTTGAAGAGTTTTAGTGAGAATCATTACATTTTTGTTATTTTTGCTGCAGCCATTTGAGAAGAAGAAAGAGAATGTGTACATTTTTTTATCTATGCCGACAAAATATTTTCTTTAGGTTAAATATTTTCGATTTAGAAAACTTTCAGGGAAGTTTTTTTATTAGAAGACTTTCTGAAAGTCTTCTGTCTCTGAATATACTACTCGCTCAGAAGACTTTCCGGACACTAAATTTATACCCTAAACTTAAATAACTAACAAAATAGAAAAAAAATCACTAAACTTAAAATAAACTTTGAAAGTGTTTAATATACACGAAAATAAACACATGTAGGTCAAATTTTAATTTTCCAAAAAAATGTTAAGCTTCCAAAATGTAACCTTAAAAATAAAAAAAATACTACAACATATGTTACCAAACCCTAAACCAAAGAATACTATGACTCACTACATTCACTCATCTGTGTTGAAAACTTTTCAATTTTACTATATCTTAATTTATATCATTTACAAATGTTTATAGTTACATGATTTCAATTTTTTCCCATCAAAATATTTTTTAAAAAATTATAAATTATAGTTAAGATCTACAATATGAGAAAACTTACAAACCCTCCAGAAGAATTCCACGGGTTATATTCGTACATTCTGTTTTTTTTTTTGTCATAAGAGGCTACTTGTAATTTCACTATCCTTTTGGGTTAGTTTTGGATTTGATTCAAGTTGGGGTATACCTTTGTGTTTAAAATCAAGTTATAGGTCATATTTGGCATTTCCCCTATAAAAAACATAAATTTGTTAATTTAAAAATTAACATTGAAAAACCATGAGACCTTAATATTTTAATTTCAAAATTTACATTAAATTTTTGTAAAAGATTTTACATTACTAAAAGTATCAAACTCTCTCACATTGAAAATTATGTAATTAATGGTTTAATTTTTTTACATCAAATATACAAATGTTAATAAAATCATATGAGTATGAAGCCTCAATTAATAAATATCTATATTATTAAAGCAGAATTCTTTTTAGTATTATGCCCCTGATTTTTTCAATTAATTACGAAAATTGCTATTACCCAATTTACAAGTTCATTTCGGCAGTAAAAAAAAAAGCTAAAATTTTCAAGCTCATTTCGACTTTATTAGAAACCCAATCAGATTATAATCATTTTTATGTATACTTCAAAGATCTATACTAAAATCGATTTATGACATATATGATATTTACATTGTATTAGCACTTTAGCCATGCCAAAAATCTGAATATAATTTTTTATTATTACTTTCCATTTCTTCTTTTTTGGTAAGACCGTTGAAGAATTTGGATTACTTGTGGGTGGATTTCACGAATTTATAGACCGAAACTCATTTAAATACTTGATTTTTATCGACAAAAAAAATTAGAAAACCCATTTTAAAACAGTAAAACATAAAAATGGAATCAATTTTTTTTTGTATTTCTTTTAATCACCTTTTAAAATATGCTACGAAAAAGATATTTGGGATTTAATATTTTACAATAAACTAAAAATATTAATACAAGGAACTCTTTTTAAAAAACAACTCTTCAGAATTACTTTGTATGACTATAAAACATCAACACTATTAAAAAAAATTAGTTATCAAATAACACATAAGGTTAAAATTAACAAATATTTAATTTTCAAAATAAACAAATCCCGTGCTTTTAAAATGCGAGTCATTATATATATTATTATATTTATATCTCAATACATATCATCATAAATATATAAAACAACTACTACACATATAAAAAACAATTATAAATATATAAATGTTATAAATATAATATGTTATAAAATAATATATTTAATAAATAGATATTAAAATATATTATATATCTATGTCAAGATCATTTAAATTAAATTATATACTATATAAAATAAATAAAATGATTATTTTTTTATTGAACTGTAAAAATTTTGGAAATAAACAAAGTGATTATTTTGATTTATGTGTTTACTCCAGTTTAGTTATATACATAAATAGTTACTCGATTTTCAATTATTGAATATTTGAATATATTTATTATTTCATAATATATAAATAAACACAAAATTAATAACATATATAAAAATAATTGTATACATAATGTTTATTCCATGCAATCATAACTTAGTCTTTTGTTATTTCTCCGTAGAAACATTTGTTTGATTAATTTGTTATTAAGTAAAAGGATCTAAACGCGACTTAGGAAGACACCATCAAAGGTTAAAATCAGCCAAAGGGGTGGTTAGCAATCGCTTGTCATCTTTCCTTTCTTCTGTCTTTGTAGTTTGTATGCAACAAAGGCGCATACAAGATTCCCAGAAGGATGGTGGATGGTGGATGGTGGATGGTGGATGGTGGACCGACTTATGCTCTCTTTGACAAGGAAAAGTCCGTTACTGATATTTTACTATTTTTCCTCCTCTATTTTTTTCGCTTTTGATGTCTTGGCCTATGCATTGTATCATCTGTATTTCGTATATATGTATTCAACTTTAGTTTAGTCATTTTATTATCTTAGAGGGAAAAAGAAAAGAAAAGTGAGAGATAGAGATAGAGATAGAGATAGAGATAGAGGTAGAGATAGAGATAGAGTTAAATGTTTCTAACATCAATAACTCCATGAAGAGCAAAGATAAAAATGCTAAATCTTGCAAGATCAATTTTCTGTATTTCTCCACTCTCATTTTGTGCATCCAAACTCTGTAGTTATCAAAATAATGTGACTCTTTCTCCAAACTAAAAATGCAAGATCGGGTCTGTTTGGTGTCAGTAGACAGGTCCTAGGAAATTAGTCGGTTGGGAAGACTCGCCGGATATCCAGATTATAAAAAAAAAAGTAAAATGCAAGACAATGAAGTTCGGCAAACAATGTCCAGCAAAGATCAATTTTTTTTTTCAGTTATTTAGCTTAAATAATATTTATTAAATTAGTTGAAAGATATATTTTATTATTATTATTATTATTCTGTTTTCAATAGTAAGAGTTATACATATTGATATTATATGGGTTTGTTAAGCATCCCAGGGATAACAAACATCAAACATTTTATTGTATTTGTTAAGTTTGCATGGTCCCTTTTTGCTTATCCTCCATTCGCATTGTGTGCATCCAAACTTTTCAAATTCTCTGTCTCTCTTTTGGCTATAGATATCAAAAGAATGCGACTCATTATTCCAACTAAAGCTACAAAAAAATAACGTACGACCAAATATATCAGGGTTAAAGTCAAAGGATCCTGATCCACCTGGTGCCAAACTCTTGTATCCAAGATCATCATCCCCTGATTTACAATGGTATCCTAGCGATAAACCACCTTCAAGATTATTATGTATCACCACGGTCGTCGCTTGAGATATAGTTGCACTTATGAACATAGTCATCATGAAGATAACTATGAGTTGTGTTAGAGAATCCATTTTTGCTTTTGTTTCTCTTTGTTAGATTTCTTATAATATTCTATAGTTTAAATGTTGTTATATATATATCGATTTATGAGCATTTAGCCGTTTTGGTAAGAGCAGCCTCAATGGTGAGATTTTCACCAAGTATCTTACTAATATAATAGTGTTGACTCAAGTAGAAAATACATTAAGAAACTAATCTGATTTTTCTAACTCTAATGGTGATATACTCCTTAACAATCTCATC
Organism: Brassica napus; assembly: GCF_020379485.1. Lineage (NCBI taxonomy): Eukaryota > Viridiplantae > Streptophyta > Magnoliopsida > Brassicales > Brassicaceae > Brassica > Brassica napus. The sequence continues at coordinate 43,151,189 of NC_063444.1, forward strand.
TCTTGTATTTCATTTTTAGTGTTACTTAATTTAATTCAATTGTATTAATTTGCAATCTTAATATTGATTTTAATCTATACATAATGGATCTTGTTGGATAGGTAATTTTATTTTATGATTTACAAGAAAAAGTAAAAGTAATACTAATAACATATAAATGATTATTTCAACTTTTAAACTTGGGTTTAATTGTTTTTAATGAATTATTTTATTTAGCCAACTAAAATAAGACAAGTATCATTTTCCAAAGATTCTCCGTTCTCATACGGTTCTAGCAGCGGTTGTGCAGAGGATCGATTTAATCTATTTCATGTAAAAAATTTATTTTTCATTTATTTTTATCATTTTCAAGTTTTAGATATTGTCTATAAAACTTGCATTGGAGCTTCTCTAAGGGTATGGTCAAAACTCAAAGTCTACAAACGTCAGTTAAAAATTCAAGCAATGATAATTATGATATTCCTTCTTTTTGTCAATAAATATTATATTCCTAGATCAACTTTATAGGATTAAAGTTGAAATTTTAAATCAAACACACTGAAGCACAATCAACCATATTTAAAATTGTGACATGTGTTAAAATATCTCATAATAATCAAATATATAAGATATAAGTTAATAAAAACAAAGATAAGTTTATAAAAACTATTTTAAAAAAGTAAGAGTAATTTTATTTTATTTTAAAGAATTCTTCGTTTTAAAAAATCCTATACCAAAAGAGATTTGTAAAATTATTTATTTTCTTTTCTAAAGCATATGTACAATACTTTATGTAGTCCTAATTGTTCTTTCCAAAAATCACAAAGAAAAGATAATTGTAAAAAAAAAATTGATAGTAATTATCCTTTTAAAAAATCTTAAACCAAAAAATTGTAAAATAGTGGTTAATGTAAAATTTTCTTTATTCAAATCCTAATCAAAAAGATCGCAAACTAAAGGATCTAACAAGTTAGTAACAAAAAATAACTGAAAAAAAAAATATTTTACATCATTATATTACAATATAATGATAATATCATCAATACTATATATCTAATAATATTATATATATGATTATGATAATATTAAAATATATTATGATAATAGTCTATGTAATAAAATATCATAAAATATATTACACTAAAATATATAAAATATATTAAAATATCATAAAATATATTAGTATATATATAATATAAAATATTACATTAGTATATATATTACTAAAATATAAAATATTATACTATATTAGTATTAATATTGAACTATTAAATTTATTATAATATTAAAATATACTAATATTTAATATCTAATAGTAGTTAAATTAAATATTAAATTAAATTTTTAAATATTAAAAAATAAAAAGTAAATATTAATATTTAATATTTAAATTAAAAATGAAATAAGGTTTCCAAATATTTAAATATATTAAATATTTAATATTTAAAGTATTTTTTTAGATAAGGTTTACAAATATTTTAACATTATATTTTAAATAACGTTTCCAAAATATAAGATCTAATAGTATTTATATAATTTAATAGTATTTTAATATAATATTATTTATATAATTTAATATTATCAAAATATAAGGTTTACAAAATAAAATGTTAGTATCACGTAGCTCATTAAAAATGTATTAAATTGATGCATACGATAACTCTTTGAGATATTAACGTCAAAAAAATTCCTAAAACAAATTATGTCCTAAAATATCTCAAAAAATATAAAATCATATATATCCAAATAAAATATAAAATTAATGTTGCTAAGGTTAAAAGAAAATTAACATAAAATTTAGTCTAGATTTTTTATCCAAAAGTAATGGTATAGACTATAACAATCATCTAAAACTATAATAGGTTACCGAAGTTAAAAAAAAAAGATCTAAAGTATTGGTTACTTCAGTTTGTTTCTTTCTATAGTGTCACTTCATTCTTTGGCTTTCAAAAAGTTTACAAAAAAATATTTAAAATGTTGAAAACAAGTTACTTGTGTAAACATGAATTGTTAAAAACAGTATATATATATATATATGAGCTGTCTATATTTTTAAGCAATTTATTTAATTAAAAAACTTAAACTTTTAGTTATTATTTAATGTCTTTGACACAAATTATTTTAGTTAATTTCAGTCAAAAGCTTTATAGAAACTAAATAATTAGACTATAGTGAACCAAATCTGACAAGTGGATAGTCTACAAATTGTTTAAATCAATGGTCATTAGATCAAATTACACAATTAATTTTCATAAATCTCTAATCCCATTCACCTATAAAATTATTTATTTCATATAAGAGATAAGACAAAATAAGATATATGATTATTTCTATCGAAAATATATTTAGAAAGAAATATTTATAAAATAGATGGAAAAATAAAGAGGTTAACGAAGCACACCAAACAAATTAATTGAAAAAAACATAAAAATAAAATTAGTAGAAAAAACATAAAAATAAAATATTAAAAAACTTCTAACATTTAGGAAATAAAATCTCAAGATTACAAATGAATATATTATCTAAGAGATCTGCTAAATTTTGTAGAAACTAGCAACTAAGAAAATAATTATCAAAATATATAAAAATTATCAAAAGATCTTAAACATTTTCATGTAAAACTTTAAAATAAAAATTATTTATTTTACCAAAAATTAATATTTTCCATACAAAAAGTAAAATCTAATCAATTATAGAGAATCTAGAGTATTAGATGGATCTAATATTTGATATAATTACTATATTTTAAAATAGTGAAACTTTTATAATCATATAATTCATTGCGTATTATCTCAATAAATAAAATGTTATTTATATTAGTTAAAACTCATTTTTAAAAAATTTGTATATTATCTAATAAATATTATTTAAAATAAACTAAAGGGCCCTAAAATATTTACAGTTATTAAATTTTAAATCCAAATAATAAACTATCACAAAAATCACACATTTATTAATTGTAAAACTTTCTAAATACAAATCAAACTTAAATATTATGCATATAATGTAAATTGTTGCGTTGAGAATAAAAACTTTGATTGGATACATTCAAATAAAATATGGGGGAAGCCCTAAAAAGATAGGTAAAATAAATGATAAAAATAGTTACAACAGGTATTAACAGTTTATATAAATCATGACATATAAAAAAAATTTGAAATTAAAAAAATTATGATTTACGAATAATATAAATATGTTAAAAAACATAATATATATGTATATAATTGCAAACAGAGAAATAACTAAGAATTAATAATATCAAAGGCTACAACTTTAAAATACACACATAAATAGTAAAAACAGAAAATAATATTTTTAGATAAATTTTCATTAAAATAAAATTTATATAAATCAATTATATTTTTAATTTAAAAAATATATATAAACTAAACTGAATTTTAATACAGAGAAGCTGGCTATAATATTTGTCAGTAAAATCATAAGCTAAATATAAGATAAAAATAAGTTTGATATAATCGGTAGATATTGTTAATTTCAATTGTTAATATCTATTTATTAATAAAATTTTCTAAATATCATGATAATTACATATTAAAATATTGTTTTAAAACTAAAGTTTATATATCAGTAGAATAGGTTAATGTTTCTTGGCCGTTGCTTGAATCGACGATTTTGGACCCTTTTTTTCCGAAGCGTTTTCAGTTAGTACCTGAGTTAGCTTCGCCCGTTTGGGTTTCACCATCGCGGTGGTAGTGATTTGCCTTAGCTTGTGTTCGGCCAAGAAGCAATGTCTTGACTGTGTCTGGCATCCCCAGATTGCGGCAATTCCATTATTAGTCGGGAATTTGAGGCCTAAGTGATAAGTCGACGGGACTGCCTTCATGGGGTTTAGCCAAGGCGTGCCCATGATGACGTTGTGAATGGCCGGGTGGTCGACGACCGCGAAGTCGACAATCTTCGTGACTTCTTTCGTAGCAACGGGAATTTTGATCGATCCGAGAGTCATTGACGTTGTGTCCTCGAAACTGGTTAGCGGTTTGGGCGATGGTACGACTTCTCCTAGCTCGACGTTCATCCTCTTGAGACTGTCACGGAAGATGACATTGACCGTGCTACCAGCTGTGTCGATGAGAACCCTTGCGACCTCGAGATCTCTTATCACGAGATCGATCACGAGCGGATCGCAGTGGGGCTGGTCGATCCCGCCAGCCTCTTCTTCATCGAAAGTGATCGCTCCTTTCGGGAAGTCACTAGGCGCAGACTAGGTTAGCGAATTTACGCTTGTCTCGGCCTTGCACTGATAAGCTTTGATGGCAGAGACAGTATCGCTGCAGTATTGCGATCCTCCGATGATCATATTGACTTTGCGGCGACCATTGTCATTGCCCTTCTCGTCCTGCCTCCTTCCGCACTTTTCTCCCGATTGGTTCCCTTGGAGAGAGCTCGCTGTTTGAGGGGGCCTATCGTTTCTTGGAGGGCGGTCTGAATCGCGGAAGAGATATTTTACGCTAGACACTTCGGCGATTTCTCCCGCGAGTAGCTTTGCGGCCAACCTAGAGACGAGAACTTTGCAATTTACGGTCGAGTGGCCGCGGGCCTGGTGGAAGTCGCAGAAGGCGTTCTCATCGTAATTTGGATTCCGGGTCCATGTATTGCCCGTCGTCCGGCCTTGCTCCGATCCGGAGTTGATGGGGTAGTTATGCGCTCCCTGGGTCTCTTCTTCCCCGTGATGGACGTTTTTGTTGTTTCGAGGGTTTTTCTTTTTAGGCTTTTGATCCGACCCATGATCCTTTGACGATGTCTTCGTCAGCCTCTACTTTTGCGACAAGATTTTCGTCTCTTCTTCGATGATTATGTAGTCCGTGGCTTTATGGAGCGCGTCTTGGATCATATGCGGCTTATCTAAAGTTATCCACTTCCTAAACTTCAACTTGTACCAGAGCGTCTTTTGGAGCGCGTCTACAGCTACTTTGTCGCTTATTCCGCTGACTCTAGCCATGACGGTCTTGAACCGTTTTATGACGTAGCAGAGAGATTCGTCCTCTCCCTGGGACATGCTCCAAAGATCGACATCGGAGGTTTCTCGATCTATGAACATAGAGTATTGCTTGAGAAACTCCGAGGTGAGTTGGCGAAAACTTCCGATGGAATTTCATCTCAGGTGAGAGAACCATTCGAGTGCTGCTCCTCGGAGGTTTTCGACGAAGAGGCGGCATTCGCCGGCATCTCTTTCGCTTTCTCTAAACTTGGCTCTCCCCATCGCGATCTGGAAATCCTCTAGATGTACCCTTGGATCGGTTGTACCGTCGTAAGGTTTTACCTTGATCTTTCCATGATCTGAAACCCTAGTTCCGGTGATGCGAGTAGTGAAGAGCATTTTTCGAGATTCCTCGAGCAGCATATCGATCTCGGGTGCGGTGCTACTAGCGTGATGTATCTGAGATTTCACCGCTCTAACTTCTGCAACCGTTTTCATGAGAAGATCACGAAGATTGCGAATCTCGGACTTCTCACTAGCATATTCTGACCTTGTTGGCGTTTGTCGCGAGTGTTCCGAGTTTGCTCCTCGGCCAGTTCTTCATGTTCATCCCAGAAGATAGCTTCTTCTTCTTCGGTCATAGGGTTATCGAACTGGGAATCGTCTTGAGCCGCAGGGCTCCTTGAACGACACGGATGCACGTCTGCGTCTTCATCCGTAGGTTCGGACTGACTGCTAGAATCCACATCGGCGCGCCCGATTTCTCCTTCCTCCTTGTCTTCCATCAAAGGGGGAAGATCTCCCGGGTTTTTCCGTGTTGGCGCATGAGTGATTTCGTCGGGGTTTTGCCCGGACGTTTTCTCCTGCACGTTGGCGGACCGGTCCGCAGGAGTTGCGAAATTGAGTCTTCTTCCGCGGACTCGGGTTGTTCCGCGCGGAAGAACGGCCCTCGTTCTTGCTGTTAGGTTTTCAACCCGTTTTAGCGAGAGAACTCATGACCTTGTCCCGTTCTGCTGACTTCTTTTCGAAAGTCGAGAACATCTTCTGGACCTCCTCGAATGCTGTGGTGTTAACGTTAACCGCGGTAACGTTCGTTGCTGGAGTATTTTCAACGTTGTCGTCGGCAGTGTTGCCATCACGAGTTTTTTAGTTATTGAGATCATCGCGTGACATGTCTGATCGAGCGTTGGTGGCTGAGAGTTAGGTTGATCCATAGCCCCCTCCCCTCCTTTTAGCGCCAAACTGTGGGAAACAAAATTCACACTGTCAATTTCTGTTGATTTAGGAAAGATATGAAACCCTAAATTTTCCAGAGGTCCCAGATATCAGCTAAACCACACGCCAAGCAATCAGAACAGGAAAGTATAAATGAAAATAAGTATAAGAATCGAAAAAAGAGAGCAAGAAAGGTTTTTATTCCGTATCTGTGTTGAGCATTACAATAAGGTAAGAGCCTTGGCCGCAAGAGCCGTCTGCGAGATTCCTAGTTCTAGCAACCTAAGACTGTGGAAACCTAATTGAGTCGCAGCTCGATAACAAAAAACGGAAAATTACCTAAATACCCTAAGTGCTAAGTTTTTGCTCTGAATAGAAAAATTGCGTCCCTCTGCATCTTCGACCTCGACATCCTTATATACTCCTCTAGAGGTGGTTTCCTCTTTCCCTTTCTGCCCTCGGTCGAGTTTATCACTTCGCAGAAATATTCTATTTTTCCTCGATCTTTGTATTTATCTTCGGAAACTTCACATTTATCCTCCGAAGTGGACATTTATCTTCTCCTGCATAACAAAAGATAAATTGTCATAACAATTGGGCTTGATTTTGTATAAAATCGTAAGTGGGCTCTTAGCCGCGTCCTGGGCCTTTTCGGGCCATTTTCCGACTTATGCGTTTTTACGATTTTATAAAAAGTGCGCTTTCGAAACGATGTCGATTCCGAAGAACATTCAAATTCCTCGTATAGCGTAGGCAATTTGAGGTGTTCGGCTAACCGTTGCGGTTTTATACGATCAATCCGAATGTTATTCGAGAGAACGAGTTCTTGCAGTTTTTAAATCGTAAAGTTCCAACAATGACTCCGATCGAGATGAAACAAGAGCAGGTTCGATCTAATCCCGAAGGGGGAAGCTAGGAGGACGAGACGAAAGGAGGCTGATTGATCCAACTCGCCGAACGGGCGAGTTGGACGGCTTGCTCGATCCAACTCGCCGAACGGGCGAGTTGGACGGGTTGCTCGATCCAACTCGCCGAACGGGCGAGTTGGATGGCTCGGTCGATCCAACTCGCCCGTTCGACGAGTTGGACGGCGTGGTCAGTCCAACTCACCCGTTCGACGAGTTGGACGGCGTGGTCTGTCCAACTCGCCCGTTCGGTGAGTTGGACGGCTTGCTCGATCCAACTCGCCGAACGGGCGAGTTGGTCGGTGCATCCGGTCCAACTCGCCCTTCAACGAGTTGGACGATGGGTGTTTCGCTGTCTAGGATCCGTTGTCTGAGGCCTTGATTAACCTTTCTCGAAGACTTATCGTGTGAATACTTTTTGGAATTGTTACAAATTTTGATTTTAGGTTTTCTCACTTCTCTATTCTTTTGACTTTTATCTTTCTTTTACAAAGAAGACATTTCACGGGAAGTTTCTCACTTTGATTTCGTCGTAACCGATTTTGACCCCAACATCCTTCAAAATCCCACACCACCCAAAACAAAACACAACCAAACACCTAAATTTAAAAGCATGTTTCTTAAATTTAAGGGGAATTGCATTCTACATCCATCAAACAAATGATAATTCACCCAATATCTAAAAGCCTTGTTTTTTCAATATACACTGTACACATTATAGATTATTGCCGTATTACCCTTCTCAACCAACCGGTGAAACCTACTAACAAAAATAATTAAAATATATATAAAAAACTTTTAGCCAAATCTTCTGATCCATCACCACCACCGCCACGTCTCTACTCCACCATCTATTTCCACTGTCTCTCTTTCTTCTTCAGATTATCAACAAAATCATACATTTTCTTCTGTCACATAATTTTTCTCTTTCAATACTTCACCAAAAGAACAATCAATTGTTCAAAACAAGAGACAACGATGAAGTCATAGACGGTGAGCACATACAACAACTCTTTCATTTCTTTTTCTTTTAAAAAAAAATCAATTGATTCTCACAATCATGCTTTTGTTTTCATACTCTATTTTCGTTTCTGTTTTTGTTTTAAAGATCCAGTGGTGAATAACAGACAACGATGGAAGCGTAGACGGTGAACACACACAACAACTCTTTCATTTTTTTCTCCTTTTTTTTCTTAAATCAATTGATACTCACAATTATGCTTTTGTTTACATACTCAGTTTTTGTTTTTGTTTTTATTTTATAAATCCAGTGGTGAAGAAAAACGATGGCGAGTCGGTAAAAGCATCATCGTGTCGGGAAAAAGAGAGGAGATGAAGACGATCTCTATATGATGGTGAAGAATAATGATGGTGAATGAAATGAATGTGTATCGGTCTGTCTAAAAAAAGAATTGAAGAAGATGAACTCGCCGGCTATATTATATTTGGTGAAATGAATAGTATAGTATATATTCTTAAGTATAGTTATCTATGTACGGTTACCATACTATTTGAGACATATTTCTACACTACTCCTTAAAAATGTAATAATATGTCATGTTTTTAAATTTGATAGGTCTCTTCTTTGTCATTTTGTGTGATTGATTGTAATATGAAATTTATTTTTCGAGTGTTGGACATATTTGATTATTTGGAACATTCGTTTACTATACTACTTAGACTATATAGAATATAAGATATACAACATGCTAACCAAGTAAATGTGCTTTCAAGTGTTTAATATTGGAAAACAATTTATAGATTGTATTTGAGTTTATAGGTTTCTGCCTAGGGTTTAGATTTACTAAGTAAAGGTTTAGGTATAGTAAACCATATTATATACATTCTATTTGGGTGTATACTTCCTTGATTAGGGTTTAGCTTAATCTATTTATTTAGGTTTAGGGTTTAGGGTATATTTGTATTAGGGTTTAGTGACTAGAATTTATGGTTTAGTATTTAGAAGGTGAATGGGTATGGTTGGGATCAACATTAACTTCTGTCATGCAATCATAGACATTATATTTGGGTTTAGATTTAGTAACTAGGGAGTTTGTTTAAGGTTTAATATTTAAATGAGTGGTATGGTTTAGGATTTTGTGATTAAGATTTAGGGTTTAGTATTTGAAAGGTGAGGGTTGAGTTTTGGGTTTAGTGATAACAGTTTAGGGTTTAATATTTAAAGTTGGGTGTGAGTCAGTCATTCTATACTGTTTATAAGTTCTATACTATTTGAGACAATAGTTCTATACTATTTATTAAATATGTAATAATTTGCCATGTTATAGGTTCCTTGTTAGGGTTTAGATTGTCTAATATTGAAAAATAGTTTATAGATTGTATTTGGGTTTATATGTTATTGGTTAGGGTTTAGATTTACTAAGTATGAGTTTGGGTACAATAGTCAGCGATTTTAGGTGGGTTTATCATGTATAGTTCTTACCGCATCTTGGGTGTTGTACTATGTCACTGAGATAGAATTGTACACTTGCAACGTATGGTTAAGATTATATTTGGGTTTAGATTTATTAACTAGGGGGTTTGTCTAGGGTTTAATATTTAAGTGGGTGGGTAGGATTTAATATGTATGTTCCATACTATGGCTAATAAATTTTAAATATATAGTAAAACAGTTGTAGATTATATTTGGTTTATAATTTACTGATTACAGTATAGATTTACTAATTAGAAGTAAAAAAACAGTGATGTGGATGATTTTGACACTGTCATTGTCAATAGTGTGCACTAAATCTTAGACACATCTCATTTTGTTGACATCATATTTAAATATCTTATTCACCATTTATTTTTTTGCCACATCATTTCTAACATCACAAAGTCACTGGATGATTACAGGAAAAAATGGTAGAACCGGATAATAAATGGCATAAATGTTAATTATTACATTATGTCAAAATCAATGACATGCACTTAATTTTTTTTGCAATCTTACACATCTGGTAAATTCTCCCTAAATTTAACCTCTTCATTCACCAATTAATATGTTAGCTTTTCTCCCATCTCTCTTCCAAAAAGAAAAGTAAAACCCCAAAAAGTAAAAATAAAGATGGATGACCTAACAAGAATGATCATTGTCCTAACCCTTGTTATAATGTTCGCACGGGGTTCGGACGCTTCAGCAATGCAAAAGACAAAATTTGGTGCGCCGCTTCTGACTGAAAAAATCGCAACAAATAGATCGATAATAGTCGATATTGAAGGCAAAAGAGATTACACTTCGGTTCAAAAAGCCATTGATGCTGTCCCTGTTGGTAACTCTAATTGGATCATCGTCCATGTCCGTAAAGGAATCTACAAGTACGTTTACTTTTACAAGGGTTAGGACACTATTTCATATGCGTATCATATTCTTCACAATATATAACCAAGTTATAATAATATCGTATTCAGTACTAGCAACTTGTTTATATATTAAGTAATTAATTGAAATCTTCCAGTTTCGATCTCCACCTGATCGGTACGTCCTTCGGCGTATTGATTCCCACATCGACGATTACTTGCGCACTGGTGCTCCGACGATCTCTGATTCTGGGTCCGTTTTGCTGCCGTCTCCCCCACGCTTTATGCGAGACACGACGGTTTACTCTGTTACTGACGACATCGACGACCTTACATATTCCAAACTGCTCATCGAATCATCAACCGGGCTGTCTCTCCTGTCTCTAGCTTGGCGAGGTGCCGGTGCTCTGGTTCGTTAAACGGCACAGAGTCAGTGCTTGCTCTGTTTCTAGTTGTCTCTGATCTGGTTGGACTCGTACGATCTGATCTCTCTCACTGCGATCAAAAGTCGCAGACTTTGGTCTTGTTCTCTATTGATCCTAGTATTCTCGCATGGGATCGTTTCAACGTAACAAATCCAGTCACTGGATTGATATTAAAGGCAAAGGGATCATGTATGATGAGGATGATGAACCGATCAAGTTAACTGATCAAGACACTCCCCAAAATATTACGGAATTCCAGTTATCTTTGATTGGAAAGATTCTGAACCCGAAGAAACAAAATGTCGAAAAGCTTCTTCAGAAAATGTCATCGCAATGGGGCATGGAGGACCATATTACCGCTAACGATTTGGGTAATGGAAAGTTTCTTTTGAACTTTACCACAGAGGATGATCTCAACTCTGTCCTTCGAAAGGGCCCGTTCCACTTCAACTTCTGCATGTTTGTGCTGGTTCGGTGGGAACCTATTGTCCATGATGATTACCCTTGGATAATCCCTTTCTGGACTCGATTGATTGGTGTTCCACTTCACCTGTGGACGGTTAATAATCTGAAGGAGATAGGAGCTCGGTTGGGACATGTTCATCAGGACCAAATTGAGCTAATGGAAGGGAGAATGCTCATTGATATTGATACTCGTCGGCCGCTGAAGTTTGCAAGGAAGGCTGAATCTCCGGAAGGGGATGAGGTTACAATTGAGATCAAATACGAGATGTTATTTAAGCATTGTTCTACTTGTGGCTTGCTTACCCATGAGAAGGAGTACTGTCCCTCTCTGAGCCCTCAGGTTAGGATTAACCCGCCAGGTAACCGCCCTGGTGTCTTTGCAAGGGTACAGGTGCCAGAAGCACGGTCGAGGTTCATGCCTGTCAAGAAGGAACCTGCGTTGAGAACACAAACTGTTCGCCCATACAGTGAGCATAAGGTGCGACAGTCCAATGATCCAAGATATGGCAATAGTGACAGGAGCAGCCGGGGAGATAGCAGTCATGGTGCTTACTCACGGGAAGGAAATAGTGGTCATGTTGATAGGATCATTAGGCGCCGGGATGATCACACACGGAGCAGTCACTATGGGGGTTCGCGGGTTGGTATCGGGCCTTATGACCGCTACCGAGGTGATGGAAACAGTGGCGTAGCATGGAGGGAGAAGAGGGTGCAGCCTCGCCAAGGAACAGAGGGTGTTGTGCGTCAGTGCTTGGGTGCTGTACCTGTAGGGAAAGATAGTGTCTCTTATGGACATACATCTACACACAGTAATGCTTTAACACTGCCTGATCGCAGGAGCTCCGACATCAAGACCAGTGAGGAAACTCATGGTAACCGGCGATTAGCTAGTACCATTGTTACACCATCCCGGATTGACCGTGAGAGAGAAGAGAACGTCACAAAACGTCCCAAAGTATCACCCCGGGTTTTATCTTTTGAATCACTGAGCGATAAGGAGCCGGAGATGGGTGATGGAGAGGACCGGATCATAGACGCGTTAACTGATATGGATATTGCGGACAAACGAGATGGTGGACTGATGGATTGCGACGTCCAGAATGATGATCTGATGGGGTTAGAGCTGGCGGAGATGGAGGAGAAAACAGCACATACCAAGTCTGCTGGTAGAGCTCCGAGAGGCAGTAAGTATGGCTCCAAGATGAGTGCCCCTTTGGGTATTCAGAATAAGAAATTTGGGATTCTCCGTCGGGGATCTCCATATAAGCGTTCATCTTCGTCTCATGATGCCCGCACTGTTGGAGAAAAGGGGAGATCAAGACATCATCATCTCAGGTCGAAGAAACAAAAATCTGGGTTATCCAAAAATGAGGGTTCGATGGGGTCCAAGAACCCATCCCCCACCCATCAATGAAGACACTCAGTTGGAACTGTCGAGGGATTGGGAACGACCTCACAGTTCGACGCCTAAAGGAGATGTGTCAGAAGCATCGCCCAGGACTTGTGTTCCTTACTGAGACGAAGAATAGGAGGCAGATGTTGCAAAACATTCAGGCCGATCTAGGATTTGATCAGATGTTTACCGTTGATCCACTTGGACTCAGCGGAGGTTTAGCTTTATTTTTTATGGATGATTTTCAAGTTAATATTTTATTTTCGAATAACAGAATGATTGACATTGAGGCAGTCATTGATGGAATAAAAGTTTTCATGACGTTTGTTTATGGAGACCCTGTTTTGGAACGACGAGATCAAGTTTGGGAACGTCTTACGCGTTTCTCCACAGCTAGAAATGGGCCTTGGTTCATGATAGGTGACTTCAATGAGATTACAGGTCATAATGAAAAGGAAGGAGGGAGACAGCGACCTGATAGCTCGTTTCTACCCTTTAAACAAATGCTTACAGATTGTGGGATGCTAGAATTTCCTTTTACGGGAGACATGCTTTCATGGGTAGGGAAGAGAGCAGGACATGTCACTGTTCGATGTCGCCTAGACAGAGCAGTAGGTAATGCTGATTGGCATGAGAAGTTCCCACATTCTAATGTTAAGTATACGAGGTTATGGGGGTCGGATCATCGTCCGATTCTCGCTGATATACTCAATAAGCCAACGAGGAGGTCAAAAAAATTTAAATTCGATAGAAGATGGCTAGATAACGACGAACTAAGGCAAGTCATTTTAGAGGGATGGAAGTCCCCTGACCTCCCACCGGATGCGAATATAATGGAACATATATCTAGCTGTCGGAAAGCCTTGAGTGATTGGAGAAGACAACATAACATTAACTCTGCCAAGCTAGTGGAGGAACTAAAGGAGAAGGTCGAGGCCTTATACGCAGATGATAATGCGACAACTGAGCAAATTGCATCAGGATTGAAGGAACTTTCTGACGCTCTTAAGGCAGAAGAAATGTTCTGGAAACAGAAGAGTAGAGTGTTTTGGCTGCGGGAGGGAGACAAGAATACAAAATATTTTCATGCCTTGACGAAGCAACGGAGAGCACGGAACAAAATCACGCAGCTATTGGATGCAGATGGTAACATAGTTGAGGATGAGGAAGGTCTGGTAGCCATTGCGACTAGCTATTTTAGACAAATCTTTGAGTCGTCTATTCCAGAAGATATTGAAGAGGCGCTATCAGAAGTTCCCACGACGATCACATGTGATATGAATGACCGCCTCACGGCTCCCGTTTCAGAATGGGAAGTCAAGCTAACTCTGTTTGCCATGTATCCAGACAAGGCACCCGAACCAGATGGGATGACTGCACTTTTTTATCAGAAGTTCTGGGATATAGTCAAGGAGGATTTGACTCTTATGGTTAATAAATTCCTCACTGAAGGGTATATCGCTAATGGGTTGAATGATACAAATATTTGTCTTATACCAAAGATAACAAAGCCTAATGATATGGCTCAATTCAGACCCATAAGTTTGTGTAATGTCAGCTATAAGATCGTCTCTAAGGTCTTATGCCAGAGACTAAAGAAAGTATTACCCGGGTTGATATCTGAAACCCAGTCAGCCTTTGTTGCGGGGAGACAGATATCAGATAATATCATGATTGCACAAGAAATGTTCCATGCCCTGCGAACCAAACCGAGTGGACGTAACAAGAGGATGGCCATCAAAACAGATATGAGTAAAGCATATGATAGGATGGAATGGTCGTTTATCGAAGCTGTGATGCGAAAGATGGGATTTTCTGAAACATGGATCACTTGGATTATGAGATGTATCACGTCGGTAAAATATAAGGTTCTTATAAATGGTCAACCAAGAGGGAACATTGTCCCAGGTAGAGGTCTACGACAAGGAGATCCTTTGTCTCCTTTCATTTTTATTCTGTGCACGGAAGCGCTCGTTAGCCTTCTCAATCATGCAGAGAACCAATGGAAGATAACGGGGATGCGCGTTACACGCGCATGTCCTTCGGTATCCCACCTTCTCTTTGCTGATGATAGCCTTTTCTTCTGTAAGGCGGAGCCCCGTGAATGTGAAGAAGTAATGAAAGCAGTCAGGACATATGGCAAAGCATCTGGACAATGTATTAATTTCGACAAATCCTCGTTACTCTTTGGTAAAAGGATTAATGCAGTTACTAGGCAAGAGATCAAAGTTGTACTTGGAATTCATAATGATGGGGGGATGGGGAAGTACTTGGGAATTCCAGAGGATATCAGTGTATCCAAATGTAAACTTTTTGCATTTCTTAAGGATAACTTGATGCACAGAGTAAACGGGTGGACTGGTAGATGGCTCTCGAAAGGGGGGAAGGAGGTAATGATCAAGTCCATTCTACTCGCTCTCCCGACATACGTCATGTCCACATTTTTGCTTCCATTAGAGATTTGTGAGAACCTCGCTAGTGCCATTGCACAATTTTGGTGGAGTTCGAATCCCCCAAAAAGAGGGATACACTGGGCGAAATGGGAAAAAGTTTGTTTACCAAAAGAGGAAGGAGGAATTGGGTTCAGATTGATTCACGAGTTCAACTTAGCATTACTGGCAAAACAATTATGGAGACTAATACAGTACCATGATTCACTCGTTGCCAGAGTGTTGAAGGGTAGATATTATAGGATGACCTCGCCATTGCGAGCAAACTCTTCTAGTAGTCCATCATATGTGTGGACAAGTATCTCCGCCTCCCGGAAACTACTACTCATGACAGAAGATTCATTCTGGCTATGAAGTTAGGGTGTGGGAGGATCCATGGATCCCAACAAGACCTGCTAGACCAGCTATACCTGTAGCGCCTGTGATGAACCCGAACATGAGAGTTAGTGATCTCATTAACCAGGACTCGAAGGAATGGGAGGAAGGGACGCTAGAGAACTATGTCCATCCTGGTGATATACCACTTATTCGCAGTATGGCCATAAGCTCTATTCATCGTCAAGATTCTTTCTGTTGGGAATACAAGAGGAATGGTCATTACACAGTTAAGTCTGGATACTGGGTTGCTCAAAATCTGCTGAAGCCAGATGAGGAAAAGCTGATAGTGGAACCAAGTATCACTAAACTTCAAGCCTTTGCTTGGAAGTTGAAAGCACCTAGGAAGGTATGTCATTTAATATGGCAATTGATAACGGGTCAGGTGGCAGTAACAAGAAATCTAGTGAGAAGAAATATGCGGTGTGACAACTACTGCCCGAGGTGTGGGGAGGCAGAGGAATCTGTAACTCATGCTATATTTGAATGCCCTCCTGCTCTGCAAGCATGGTCTTTATCGACGACTCCAACAAGTCCAGGCATATTTCCAGCGTCAAGTGTCTATACAAACATGGACTATCTATTCTGGAGGAAAAAGAATATCATAGCATTAGACCAAGACAGGGATCCTTATCCCTGGATAATATGGTATATATGGAAGGCTCGGAATGATAAGCTCTTCAGGGGAATAGACAGAGATCCTTTGGAACTAGTCCGATATGCAGAAAGCGAATGCCAAGCCTGGTTTAGTGCAAACGAGTTGATACCACCGGTAGTGCAAGACAACAACAATGAGGAAAACCAAGTCTCAAGCTTGGGTAATATTTGCCTCCTGGATGGATCATGGACAGCTTCCGATAGCTTCAGTGGATGCGGATGGGCTTGGATGGATAGCGGGGAGAACATACAACTGATGGGTACATGGAACTTCACTCGATGTGAATCAGCATTGCATTCTGAGATAGAAGCACTGCGCTGGGCGATGGAGAACATGCTTCAACACTCGCCATGTCAGAGCTTTGGAAAAGACTGTAAGGAGCTGATTGCTATGATAAATGAACCCCAAAAATGGCCAAGATTTGCGACAGAATTGGAGAAGATAGAGACACTGCAGATTTGCTTTCCGGACTTCAAAATCATACATGTTCCACGAGTGCGCAATCAGTTTTCGGACTTTTTAGCTAAGACTGCTAGGACATTTCGGAGAGAGTTACTTTTTATTGGTTGTTCTATTCCGGTCTGGTTACCCAGACCACCTCAAGCTTGAGTAATAGAATGGCCGTTCGACGTCAAAAAAAAAAAAAAACTTGTTTATATATTATGTTGCATCGATTTACGTAACATTCTGAAATTTGATGATCATTTTATATTTGGAAAAATTGGACATTTTGAACTTTTGTTTGTCACAATAAAACTTCTCATACTTTTAGCAATTCTGAACATGGTTTACCCTTCTTCAATGGAAAAAATAGTAAACTGAATTTTAAAAATGTAAAAAAATATGAAAATTGTTTGAAACATAAGTATGACAATATATATGTCTAAACTTTAAAAAAAAATTGGAATCATATTTTATTTTATCTTCTAGCTACAGTTAGAATACTCATTCTGGTAATCTACGTAGTTTATATGTATGATTCTAAGTTTTAAACATAGATATATCAAGGGTATATACCGTAAACTAACTTTTCTTGTATATTCTAGCAAAGATAGAATCGGTTACGTTATAATCAAGAAAGATGTCTTCGATCTACCTGCTGCTTGATAACGATATATAGCCACAAACAACTCAAAGATATAGGTCGGTTATATTACATGACATAACTTGTTCTGCCTTTTACCTTATATGACGCCTACAAGAGGAATACATTTATCACCTACTATACAGTGTTCTGCTTAGGTAGTGTGCATATTCTAGGAAAATCGTGAAAATATGAAAACTTCCATATTCGGTTAAAGAAGTTTCCTAAATCTAAACTAAATCTACCTAAATCTCTCAAAATATATTTGAGAATATTTTTTCCACGTTCTTCTCCTCCTCCCACGATCTTTTTCTCTTCGTTTGTGTTTCTCTCTTCTTCATCCACAAAGTCATCTCTTCTCTCTATCAATACAACATGGTTCTAATCTATGTTAAATCTGGTGAATGGGTGTCTAGTTGTAGTGAAGAGTGGAATTTCGTGGTAGACAAAGCAAGGCGTGGTCGAATGGTAACATTAGAAACTACTACTCCATTGGAGAAGCTCAAAAGGATCGTGTGTGAGGATTATGGGGTGGACCATAATGTTCTTAATACCGAGTTCAGTAATTCAATGGTGAATCAAAGAGGGAATCCTCCAATTATTATCACCAATGATCGGCAAGCATCTAATTTTGTGGCGTATGCAAAGAGGGATTCATCTACTATCTTGTGTGTCACGTTCTCTGGTTTGGGTGTAAATAAAAAAGAACGAGTCAATATCGATTTGAATAAGGACCATGAAATTCAAGTAATGTTGAGGATGAGAAGTTCCTGAGATAAATCGAGCAGATTTTGTGAAGCCGTCAAAGGAGTCTTGTGATACAAGGAAGGATCATGTCGTTGCGGATGATTCCGGTGATGCTGGGTTAAGGAGTGAAAACAATGGAGACAATGAAAATGTTGGTCGAGCCTGGAGAGGAGATTTTGTGAAGAAAGATCAAATTTTCAGAAGTAAAGGGGTCCTGAAGGCCACAATGGAAATTTTGGCGATGAAGAATAATTTCAATTACACTGTTTTCAAATCCACGAGAAAATGGTGGTATATTCGATGTAAGGATGCATTGTGCAACTGGACTGTGCGTACAGAAGATATAGATGAGTCTACATATTTCATGATCAACCGTTGCGAGGGAAGACATTCATGTGCTCCTTCAAAGACAAGAAAATTCAGAAAAACAACATCGGCAAGAACAATTGGTACTCTGATACAACATCGATTTGATGATGCAAACGATGGCCCAAAAGCAAATGACATCATTCAATTTATGAGATTGGAGCATAGTTGTGAGATTACTTATTGGCACGCTTGGGAAGCTCGTGAGTTTGCTATTGCAGCTATTAGAGGTATACCAGATCGCAGTTATGCTAAAATCCCAGCATATTTGCATATGATTAAAGAAGCTAATCCTGGTACGCATACTCACTATGAAACTAATGAGAAGGGAAGATTCATGTATCTATTTATGTCATTTGGGCAATCAGTTAGCGGATTCTACAATGCAATGCAAAGGGTGATTGTTGTTGATGGAACTTTTCTAGAAAAATAAATACAAAGGAGTTCTACTTGTTGCTACTGCTGTAGATGGTAACTCTAATTTGTATCTGATTGCATTTAGGGTTGTTGATTCGGAGAATGATGATTCGTGGGGGTGGTTCTTCAGACAGTTGAAAGTGGTTATTACTGATTGTCAAGACCTATATTTTGTCTCAGATAGAAATGCGTCTATTTCTAAAGTGATTGAGACTGTCTACCCTCAATCAGCAGATGGAATTTGCATTCATCACTTGTTGACCAATGTGGTTGCATTTTTCAAGACAAAAGGGTTGACTGCCTTGGTGGAAAAGGCTTCACGGGCATATAGATACACTGAATTTCAGGAACATATCACCGAAATTTTTGAAATGAGTCCTGAGCTTGGAAGATATCTACGGGAGGCTGATGTGCGCAAATGGGCTCGTTCTCTCTTCCCTGGTGAAAGGTATGACATTAGGACCACAAACCCGGCAGATTCGATAAATTCAGTTCTGAGAATACCTAGAGAATATCCGGTTATTCATTTGCTAGATAGTATAAGAGAACTGTTGACTCGATGGTTCTATGAGTGTCGCTTGGTAAGCTCTAAGCATCTTGATCCTTTAACCACTAAGGTGGAGAAAAAGATTGATAGGAGAATTGTGAAGGCAAAAGGGTTTCAAGTCTACAAGGTTGACGACTTCAAATCGCTTGTGAAAGTAGACATATATGATTGTCATGTTGATTTGGAAAGAAGAACATGCACATGTGGGAAGTACAATATAGGAAAAATTCCTTGCCGACACGCCATTCCTGCCATTTATTCATGAGGTATGGAAGTATAAACACATGTACTTGGGACCTATTTATTTTTGAAAATTTCAGCATATCGACTCCAATCAATCACGTTTTTTTTGGTACATGCATGGAAGTGCACAGATTTACTGACGACTTATACACCACTGCAGCGTGGAGAACCGCCTATGCGGAATGCATTAATCCAATAGCAGTTCTAGAGTGTGAATGAAATGTCCCTGCTGAGGTTAAACTTGCTAAGGTTTTACCACCAGAGAAAGAAAGAGTGTTGGTCGGCCAATAAAGAGAAGGTATGAATCAGTAGAAGACAAGATAAAATCTTCTCAAGGATCAAGAAAGAATAAAAAGCACAAGTGCAGTCGCTGTGGTACAGAAGGACACAAGAGAGTAACATGTGATTAACCCATCTAGTTTGTTCTGTGTGTTCTGTTGTATCTGTTTTGTTTCTTATTGATCTTGAAGCATAGTGATCTTCTGTTTAAGAACCTATTTGACTATTTGGTATTTGCTAAACTCTTGAGACTAATCGATCTATGTTTGTGACAATTTGGTATTTGCAAAATTATTGGTTATAGTAGATGATAATCACCAAGAAATAACAAGAAACATAGTCTTAAACTTGTTTGAAAAAAAAACAACAATTTGAGGCAGCACATGAACATCATGCATATGCAAGGTACATGAAGACCATCACCAAACAACATACAAACAAAGCTTTTATGATCCTTAATTCCCTAATGCATTATGTGATCTTCTCTTCACAACGTGCAATTGCATCTTCCATCTCTTCAATTCTAATCTCATGACCTTTCATCATGGCCTCACCAGCTCTCACTGATTTCTGAAACTTGATATTGTCAACAAGCAGCACGTCAAACAGGTCATGGAAGTCTTCAATTTCCTCAAGAACCGACTATCAGTTCATTTGAACAAGTGGGTTTTGTCCTTCATCATTAACATCCAATAAACAGTTAGCTTGAAACAAAGACAAAGTGACATGATTATAAGACTAACCTTCTCAGATCCCATCGGACAACGATGAAATAATCTTCCTGGATTTTTAACTGTGTTTGAAGTGAAACGAGACACTGCCTCACCGCAATTGCATCTCGTGGGAATTTCGCGTTGTTTGGCGACTTGATCTGTTGGAGTAGATGAAGAATTGACCAAAGACATGATTGAGTCGATCTCCAAATTTTCGCCGCTGTAATTCTCTATGTCGAGGAAGAATGAGGAAGAAAAGGGAATAGGTCAAAATAATTAGCTAAACGACGTCATTTCATACTTCTATAACGTGTATTCAACCAAAGGCAGATCAGGAAAAAATTACAAAATATACGACTACAACCTACTACCAAACGTATGTACTTTGTCTTCGAATCCTCTACATTAGTTTCAAAACATGGAGCAAAGAAAGTGGCCTGACAATTGATCAATTGATAATTAGTATAAGATTAACATTACTAGTGAATAAATAGATGTCATGTGTGTTTGGGGTTATGGTTTCGACTTTGGTTAGAGTTAAGGGTTTAGGGTATATTTGAGGTTATGGTTTAGTGTTTAGGGTTTATTTAGGGTTTAGAGTTTGTTTAGGGTTTAGGGTTTGTTTATGAATTATGGATATATTCTGAATGTGTTTTTGGTCCTCAGGTTTTATGATCAAGTAGTACACTATTCTTTGCAGAAAATCAAATTAGAAGAACTAAAAATCCTACAAAAACAAAGATAGAATTGTCACATAATTCCTAGAAAATCCAAAGCTAGAGTTTTTCACATAATTAGACACATAATCAATCTTCGAGGTCAAAGACCTCTTCTCTCTCCCATGGTGAAGGCACATATCGTGTCATTGCCTCAGCGTAAATGAGATCATGTGCTGCCTGCCATAAATCCACACCAATCTTCTGTCTGCAACCCATGATTATTTCATCATCCAATAAACTGAGGTCGATACCAAGCAGATGGCATTCTAAGTGCTTGAGTGCGTATGCACCGCAGTCACAACAAGACTTGTTCAATCTCATCTTCATAGGCACATCCACGATAGAATATGATGCGAGGAGTAGTTGCTTCTGTCTTTCAGGTAGTGCAACGGCCTTCACTATCCTAGGAATAATAGTAGAAAACTTCTCAACGTATTATTTGTTCTTTCCCCCACCGCAGTCAAAGACTTCCACCATTTTTTCAATAATGTTGATGCAGACAGCAACTCAGTGATTACCTGCGTTGGACAATACTAAATTTGTAAATGAAAGCCAGCTGAAAACTAAGACGTGTAGAGGAGTGAATGATTACCATTTACAAACAAAGGAAAGTAGATACAATTAACATCGACACCCCAAACTTGATCAGTCCGCCCATGAGATCGAAGCTCTCCTCTGCCGTACCCAAGAAGAAAATCAGGCAATTCATAGGCTTTTTTGTTAGCAAAGAACTTGTTGTATGCAGCGTCGATTTGGAGGCAGAACATAGCATTCATGAAAGCAACACGGCTTGGAGCCCAACGCTTCAAAGTTGTGTTGACTCGCCATATAAACATAACTGCATCCATTTCCTGAATATTCACAATGAAAATAAACTAATGTAGCAATGAAGATGTGTTACAAAGATAAATTCAACAAATTAGTACAAGAAAACATTACCTCGTTGCCAAGCCATTTTCCAGGACTTACTATCCTTGTAGCTATAGACAAATTTAAGATTGACGGACCAAGTGGTAAAAGTTTTGGTTTCTTAACCCATTCCGTGAATCCTATCCATGATTCTTCGGAGAAATAATACAGTGACGACTGCGGAGAACCATCTGTGCGCAATGGTGAATCAGTAAGCTGAACTCCTTTTCCTTTATTCCATTTCTCCCAATGTGACGGCAGTGGAGCTAATGAATCTCGGACTGAAGTCCTTGAAGTCCACCACTCATCTCCCTTATTGGTCTGAGATGGATCAAAGTCGGGCACATACGAGGTCTGAGAAAGCCCTTCAACGCCTTGCATACCTATCCTGGGAATGATATCATCTGCTTGGCTAAAATTCACATCAAGTGAACTCTGGGATGCTTCCTGTTATGTTAGGATAAATAATCAATTAACAACATAATATTAAGCACAAACAAATCCATTACATGAACATTTTATAAATAGTTATAATATTTTACACACCAATATTTTACATAAATTTCAAACTACACGCTTACAAACCAAGGACACTAACACACCAAGCACACTTACAAACCGAGACCTTATAAAACACCATAAAATTCAGGCCGATATCATAGATGACAGTAAAACAAACAGACACGCAAACCACCAAATAAACAAGACAAAATAACATTTAATAGAGTGGTCAAGACTAGTGTTTCTTTACCCCGCGTGTGGACCTCTTCAATGGTGGCTGGCTCGGTGAAGGCTTCTTCGCTGAAGGCTCTCCAAGCTCAACGTCAACGCTTGCTTCCTTCCGTGAATCTTTAAGCTCTGTCCTCATTTGCTCAAATGTCTCAGCCATCTGTTTTTGTAGCCGCTGTTCCATTCCAGAGAAACTCTGCTCAAACAAATGTGCCACAAAAGCCTTCATGTCTTCATTAAAAGGCGCTTGCTTAGGTCCAATAGAGAGAACCTTATGCTTCTTTTTTTCCATACCACGATCCGGAAGCCTCTTCTTACCCCTTCTTGATGTAGCGCTTAGGTTCTTTGATCCTTTTGTAGTATGGTAGTCTTCATCACTCTCAGCTGCTTCATCATTTACAGCTGATTCATCATTCACAGCCGATTCATCATTCACAGGTGCTTCATCATGAAGATCTGAACAAACCTCTGGAGTTTCTTTGATTTCCCAAATATGGTCACTAAAATCATGTTCTGTCTTATCAACTCCTTCAGGTTCTTGATTCTATCATCC
The DNA here is from genome assembly GCF_020379485.1 of Brassica napus. NCBI lineage: Eukaryota > Viridiplantae > Streptophyta > Magnoliopsida > Brassicales > Brassicaceae > Brassica > Brassica napus. The sequence continues at coordinate 43,174,599 of NC_063444.1, forward strand.
TCCACATCATCATCTCTGCGAAAAGCATCAGATTGGACTACATCATAATTTCTTCTCCAGTCGATATATGCATAGATGTCATCCTACACAAGAAAGGCACAGAAAGTTAGATCCTAAAAAACTCATAGAAACCGGAGGGACTCAACTTACATAAAGATAAGAGATTACCTCAGGTGTCATTATTTGCTCCAACCGAATGATCTCCTCATATGACACCTTTTCAGCTCCCATCCAGTATATGCATCCGTTCGTGAAACCTTTGTCAAGTTTTTTTCCACAAAGCTTCCCAATCTTTGGTACAGCTTCCATTGCCCAAATCTGGAAGGCGTACGAGAATCCATCCAACACATAACTAGTAGTCTTATCCTTCAAGTTGTCACAATTTTTGGCTATTGAGTTGTAGAGAAAGTCATAAGCAACAACTCCCCAAAGATACTTTCGAACCTTCTCAAGATCCATGACCACCTTGATGTATTTGAGGGGGATATTAGCCTTCTCATCTCTTGCTAAAACCACACAAAGAATGATGGCCAGATAGATCAGTCGTATGCGATCTGCATTCTTCCACTTCTTAACAGCTTCCTTGTCCTTATCCCACAGGTTGAAGAGTGTAAATGTTCCATCTTTTCTCCTCAACACATTGCTCCAGAAAACACCGCCATATTTCCAGTCTTCAAACTCCCTAAGAGAGATACGAGTATGGCACTCAAACCCGGTTACTGCGTGGAATTCTTGTAATGAAAATCGAAGAGGTCTCGTCGCAAAGACGAAAAAAAGCTCATGCAATTTGTAAGTCACCAGCTCCCTACACAAGAAGCTGTGTACTACTCTCGCTGAGAACCCAAGACCATTCTTATGCAGCATAAAAATCTGAAAAAAAAAACCGGATCTTTCTTCACAACTTCCAACTCCTTTGGCATCCACTCAGTGAACTTTGGCATAATGTAGTCAATCCTGTAGTTGTTATTGATCTGAGTCACTTGGGGCTCTTCGCCCTCTTTAAAAATCCTCTTTGGTAACTCCACAGACATATCTAAAAGCGCAGAAAAACTTGTTAGTTCAACAGGTTAAAGTAGCGATATCATAACACAAATAATGAGAGCAAGATAAATGCATTTTACATTTACATTCTCCTTATCCTAGAATATGTATTCCACCTAGTTCTAATTTCAGAAAGAACAACAACTTTTTCAATTGATCAATCAACAACAATCAATCTACCCATGGCCTATATTACAATCGGACAACATCTACTCTACTTGAAAACATACACAATTGGACATCAACTAGTATAAGATTTCAAGAACCAAACTTTTCCCTTTCCAAAAACCTAAATCGATATTTTAGAACTACAAATCTAAAACACTAACATGCAAACACTTAATCGTGATGTATAAAATGTTTAATCAACCCGTGAATCGAATTTACCTTAAGAAATATGACAAATCGATTTTTAAAAAATCTATGTAAAAGGGAAGAAACTCGATTTCGTGTTAGATGAGAATCAATAGAAGTAATCGAATACCTTGTGTGAAGAACTGAGACGAAAATGGAAAACACTTCGTAATTCGATTTGCCCGTCCGACGGAGAGGAAGAACACTTGGATTTCGTTGTATCTTCAGTGAAATCGAAGAGGAGGATGACGAAGACAAGATTCGAAACTACGGGTAGATGAAACTCCAACGAAGAGCAAGGCTTGTCTCCGTTGAACCCTAAATCGCCATGGAAGGGGATTTCTTCTACGGCGGAGAAGAGAAGTAGAAAAAGAAATTAGGGTATCGGCCACCCCTTTTCCTTTTTTGTTATTTTTTAAAGTTTTGTTATTTTTATTTAACTTTTAATATTTACCAATTTAAAATCAATTACGAAAATTACAATATATAATTTTAATTCAACTTAATTGATAAATTATGGGTAGTTTAGTATTTACAGGAACAAAAATCATATTTTCCTAAAACATCTTCTACAAATCTTATTGTGACAAATACAAGTTCAAAGTGTTCTTTTTCCAATTTTCTCTTTTATATTTTGGGGGAAAAAAGGGAGTGAGTGCACATTCCCGAGAACAAGCAGTTCGTATTAAGGAGAGGTAACGGTAAAGGAAAAACGGTCATCGAATCATCGGAATTGTTAATGAAATAGTGTGATGAATATATAGAATGATGCACCAGGGCCGTCTCAAATTAATTTTAGACCTTGTTCAAAAAATTATTAATTATATATTTGATGATTTTAACAAGTAATTTAAAATTTTAATAACTTTGTTTGATTTTTTTTTTAATTATAAACTCTAAATTTAGCATTATATCTACAATTTTAAAGTTTTTTACCATAATTCATATATTTGAAAAAATTCTTAAACTTTTTATTTTTATATTTGGGCCCTGTCGACCGCTCTACTTGCACGTGTTGTTAGACGGTTGGTCCTGACCGGTGGGAATGGCATTCACGTCTGATAACCAATCGGTGGCAGCGTTTGTGGCTGCCGATAAAGTAGCGTTTTACCATTGTGCGTTTTTTTTTAGCTTGCACAACACTTTGTTTGATACATCCAAGGTTCCATCGACTTCATCTTCGGTCGTGAAACTTCCATTTTACGTTTTCCCACTAACACATACTCTATAACATAGTCCGCCAATAACATACCACATTTTAACATTTTTTTCAACTTGTTACAGAACTGTGAGATCTTTGTGGTATCGGACAAGAGGGTGAAACCATACGGGTCAATCACAGCACACCACATAAAAAAAGCAGACGAAAACACGGGTTATGTGTTCATAAGAGGAAAAGTGTATGGAATCGACGACGTTTACTTAGGCCGAGCCAAAGGACCTTATTCCCGAGTCATCTTTGCCAAGACTTAGCTGTCCAAGACCGTTGTCCCTAACGGTTGGACTAAGGGGTTGTTCGTTTCTGATACCACTCAAATTACCCTAAGGAGTGAATTACTCTCTCAAATAAGAGGTTCAGTTGCAGTACTTAGGGATCGAATCCACAAGGAGTTAGGAAACCTATTAAATCTAGTCAGGTTATTAATTCTAGGTGTTTGTTGTTTTATGATTTAAAAGTAAATAGCAATCCTAATTGAGCAAGTCTATTGCTCGACTAACAAGATGATTGCGGGTGTAACTTTATTGGAAGATATTAGATGCAGGGTTTCTATTCAGGTGTTAGAGATTATAATCTTATAGATGTCTAACAGTTGCATGCATGATATATTAGAGCTCAACTCCTTAATCACAATGATCAGCGATGGCAATGTTTCACTGGTTAACTAACTAGATCTTGGATCTCAACTGTCGTCTTTTGATCACAAGAAAGTGTCAATCGATGATCCTATATGGATATCGATCGATACACCTTTCGCAATAATGATCGATTGTCAGAAGACAATATCGATTGATAGCTTCTAGCTAAGCCCTAGGCGCGGGTTGATAATGCTCACTAGTCTCCTAGATCAGCGGTTAGCTCTCTCTAGCAGTCCTAGCAAGACAGATTAGATTCAGGACAGGATGATCAAGGATGCTTGACACATGCAAATTCCTAGGTTCATGTTCTAGTTAGCAAGGCTAAAACAAGCATTAAGAACAATCAATAAATGAATATCACAACTCAGCAAATCTATAGTTTGGGCTAATCCCTCTAACCTATTTGAACCCTGAATCTAACAAGTAAACTACTCAGACATAGCTAAGCAATTCATGACACAAAATATAGATAAAAACTGCATATAATAGAATAAATGAATTAATGGAGTTCCAATCACAAATCTCTCTATGATTTTCTCTCATAAAACTCTCTCTCTCTCTCTCTCTCTCTCTCTCTCTCTCTCTCTCTCTCTCTCTCTCTCTCTCTCTCTCTCTCTCTCTCTCTCTCTCTCTCTCTCTCTCTCTCTCTCTCTCTCTCTCTCTCTCTCTCTCTCTCTCTCTCTCTCTCTCTCTCTCTCTCTCTCTCTCTCTCTCTCTCTCTCTCTCTCTCTCTCTCTCTCTCTCTCTCTCTCTCTCTCTCTCTCTCTCGGTGAAAGTAAGAATACAATGGTGGTTCCAGCTCTTTGCCTCATAACACTTAGGCAAGTATATAACTATTAGGTTAAAAACTCATCTGGGGTAATCTTTAATTTGGTGAAGCCTTGGGATTAAAGTCGGCTGGAACCAAGTCGCGCATCTCGAGTCTCGACATCGATCGATGGTACAGGATGTACATCGATCGATGGTACAGGATGTACATCGATCGATGGTACAGGATGTACATCGATCGATGGTACAGGATGTACATCGATCGATGGTACATGATGTACATCGATCGATCATAATTTTCAATCATCGAGGCTTCTCTTCTGTATCGATCGACGGCACTGGATGTGCATCGAACGATTGCTTCTTCTTCGTATCGACCTCTAATGGCCAAAACCGTAAAATGCGGTTTCTTGCCAAAACAGTAAAAGCGCGTTTTCTCACCAAAACCATAAAAATACAGTTTCTCGCCAAAATCTTACCATTGCTTACATCTTTTAATTTTTAATTTTATAAAATTTGAGTACATGATGCTCTTACCATTGCTTTCATCTTTTAAATTTTAGTTTTATAAAATTAATTTTGCACTTTGAGTTTCTACTTTGAGTTGTTTGGAAATTTATTCAAATTTGAGTTTCTATTTTGAGTTTTATGAAAAGTTATAGTAGTAGTTAAATTTTAATACAAATTTAAATAAAAATAAATATTTTTTATGAAATAAAAATTTATAAATGTGAAATGCAAATTTTAAAATAATTTCAATGTAAATATATTTTATACTAAATAATAAAAATTAGTATAATTAAAATTAATATCAAACATACGATTAAATCAAAGCAAGGGTATATTTGTAATGTGTTTATTAAACTCGTCTGGATGGAAATAGAAATAAAGAAACAAACATAAAATCCATCCAGATGACTTATCTAGATGGAAAAACGAACAGCTCTTAAAATCCAGATGAATCATTTGGATGGATCACATAGATGGAACAGCTGGATGGAAATGATAGATGGAGAAACGAACGGCCCCTAACCGGAGCTACGACGGCTCGACCAAGTTAGTCTTTAATTATTATTTTTCACGTAATTGGCAATGTAATTATTATTCATGTTTATACTAATATTCTTGAGACTTTTGATCAGGGATTTATACCATGCGGAGTATAAGTGTCCTGGACCAGGTGCTGATAGACAACGTAGATCAGATTGGGCTAAAGAACTTACCAAACAAGAAGTTGAGTTTTTCTTGTCCATTGATTTTATTGATGGAACTTATTGGCTCCCTGTTTTGCTTCAGCAAACATTCTCGCGTTTGGCTTTTGGTGTTTCGCGTTTTGGTGTGGCTTGGGGAAAAAACATAAGAAGAATGTCCTTTTTTCTTCAACAAGTTTCTATACGAAATAGTTTTCTTTCTTTTTGTTTTACTCTTCAATTTTTTGAAGAGTGATTAGAAACTCTTATGTCGTTCGCACATCTTACATAAGATATTCCATTTTAATATTAGACTAGACGATAATCCTCGTCCTGCGCGGAGTGACTTTAAGAAAAAAAATATTATACTTAAATATTATAAACAATATACATTTTGTCATCAATAACCTTTTTCATATTTGATTAGAGGTAGACATTCAAATACCATTTGGTTCAGTTCGGATCCTTGAGGATTTGGTTCGGTTCGGATCCTTGAGGATTTGGTTCAGTTCGGTTCGGATCCTTGAGGATTTGGTTCGGTTCGGATCTTTGCAGGTTTGGTTCGGGTTTGGGTTCGGATAACCTATTTAATTTTTTTTCAAAACTTAATTTCATATATACTTTAAATTTTTCAAAATCGAAAAATAAAAATAATATATAACATATAAATTTGAATAATGTATTCCAAAATACTTAAACTTAACATAAAAATTAGTTTAGCTTAAATATTTGGATAGGAAATCAATAGATATTTCAAGTATTTTAGGTATTATAAGTATCATTTAGCTATTTTAAACATGTACTTATAACTATTTGTATATATTTCTAAGTATTTTGGACAACTTAAAAAAGTCTTATATATTTTGTATATATTTTTTAGATATTAAATTTAAAAATAATTAATATATCTAAGTATATAAATCTTGTTCGGATATATTCGGATACTTAAAATATTATGGGTTGGATCAGGTTCGGTTCCGGTTCTCTAGATACCAAAATTTTGAATCCATTCGGATATCTAACAAATTTTGGTTAAAGTTCAGTACTATTCTTTGGATCGGCCTTAGTCCGGTTTTTATGGATTTGAATTTTTTTCCCAATCCTATATTTTTACTGTGGGAAAATTTTAAAAGAAGATGATGGTGGTTCATATTGATTTTGGTTATGCAACAATTTTTAAACCAAAATACATTTTACCATATATGTGGTCCATTTAGTTAATCATTAAAAACTGTTCTATGCCCATTTAAGAAAATCAATATGGTTCATATCGGTTCTAGGTAAAATTTCAAAATTAAAATATTAAGGTTTCAGTACTCTTTCATTACAAATTTTAAAATTAACATATTTATGTATTTTTAAATGGTACATATTTATTTAAACGATATTAATATATATATATATATATATATTATTTAATATAAATATCTATTAAATAATAATTCAAATTAATACGATTGTATGATCATTTGAATCTTGTTATAATAAAAAATTAAGCCATTGATCACAAAATTTTCAAAGAGATTTTTAACATTTTTTTAATTTAAAGTCGTTTTAAAATTTTCAAAATATAACATATAAGAAAAAAATTTATTTTTTTATTATATGGTTAATGTGATTGTTTAATTTCTTTTAATAATATGAAATCAAACAAAAATGAGGAAGGATGCAAAAATTGTTATCAAATTTTTATTATTCATAATCATTAATTGTCATATATATGTTAATCATATTAGGTAATTGCGTAGCTTTTATTTAAGGAAATAATACATGCTTCTTATGTTTTAGATTAATATAATGTTTCCTAGTAATTGAATTTTTGACCAATATTTTTTAATTGATTCTTAAGCTGCCATATAAGCTAAATTGCTATCCTAATTAAGTGATATCTAAGCATGGTCTTTTTTTAATTAGTACAAACTCAAGGTTACTACTTTTTAAATGATCTTAAATTAATACACAGGGGGGATGGCACCGAAGTTATAAATCATTTCTTCCAATTTAAAATACTTCCCGGATAATTAATTGAATCTATACTCAATCGTAGTATGACAAATTATTATTTAAGTTTACTATTTTAAAAAATGTTAATATTACGAAAAAAATATTTATTTCAAACTAAAATATAAATCAATATCGAATAAGGTAAATTTCCAAAAATATAAATACTATATTAAGTTAACATAATGTTTAATATTTTTTGAAAATTAAAAAATAAATAACAAAAAGAATAATTAATTTAAAAATACAAGACTTTCAAACAAGTATAACTATATAAATCTAAATTTAAACTCATGATTTTCAAAGTTTAGTTTATATACTATTGAAAATATTCAAACTAACATATACTATATATATAAGTTGATATTATAAATCATTGAGAATGTTCACATATTATTTTAAAGCACCAAAAATATACCAAATCATTTTTCAATTTGATATTTCTAAAAATATTAATATTACGAAATTTTTTATTTCAAAATAAAATATAAATAATTATCAAATAAGTTAAACTTACAAAGTTAAAAACATCATGTACAAATCTATACTATATAAAAGTTGAGGCTATAAGCCATCGAGAGCGTCCACATAGGATTTAAACGACCAATCGTAGTATGAAAAATTATTATTTAAGTTTATTATTTTTAAAAATGTTAATATTACCAAAAAAATATTTATTTCAAACTAAAATATAAATCAATATCGAATAAGGTAAATTAACAAAAATATAAATACTATATTAAGTTAACATAATGTTTGAAAATTAAAAAATAAATAACGAAAAGAATAATTAATTTAAAAATACAAGACTTTCAGACAAGTATAACTATATAAATCATTGAGAATGTTCACATATTATTTTCAAAGTTTAGGTTATATACTATTGAAAATATTCAAACTAACATATACTATAAATAAGTTGATATTATAAATCATTGAGAATGTTCACATATTATTTTAAAGCACCAAAAATATACCAAATCATTTTTCAATTTGGTATTTCTAAAAATGTTAATATTACGAAATATTTTATTTCAAAATAAAATATAAATAATTATCAAATAAGTTAAACTTACAAAGTTAAAAACATCATGTACAAATCTATACTATATAAAATAAAGTTTCGAAAATTAACATAAAAATAACAAACAAATATAATAGTTAATTTAAAAATGCAATACTTTCAAACAATTATAACTATATAAATCTAAAACACATGATTTACAAAATTTAGGTTATATACTGCTGAAAATATTCAAAAAAAATATGTACTATATGTAATTTTATGCAATAAATCATCGAGAATATCCACATATTATTTTAAAGCACTAAAATATGTCAAATTACCATTTTAATTATTATTTTAAAAATTTCAAAATTTTCAAAAAATGTTTTTTCAAAATAAAAAGGAAACTACTATTCAATTTAGTGAAAATGCAAAATTATTAAAGGAATCAATTTGATATATAAAGTAAACCTTTGAAAGACCAACATAAAATCAACTAACAAAAAAAATCTTAAAGAATACAAGATTTTAAAATAATAAAAACAATATGAATCTAAAGCACTTTTCATTACATATGAATCTAACAAAATATGATTTCAAAAAGGAAGCTATTTCTTTCAAAAAAATATCAATAATAAATTTTATAAGCAAAATTGCCAAATAACTAAAAGAATCAGTTTATTATAAGAAATAAATGTTTGGAAGATCAACATAAAATTAAGTAACAAAAATAATCTTAAAAATATAAGGATTTCAAATAATAAAGACAATGTAAATCTAAATCACTTTTTCATTACATATGAATCAAAATAACATATGATTTCAAAATTGAGGATATATATTATTTAAGTGTTCACATAGAATTTAAAAATATCATTATAATAATATAAAAGTCAGCATCTTAATTTGATAAAGTAAATAAAAATATTATTAAAGATAATTAACTTGATATATAAAATAATTATATATTTGAAATTAAACAAAATATTAACAAAAATAAAAATATTCAAAAAGAAACAAAGTTTTAAAAACCATATTTATAAATGATCACGTATGTAAAAATAAATAAAAATCAGCACAAAACTACAAAAAGATAAATTAAAATTTGTAAACTTAATATAATAAGAGATTGTTCACGTACCTTATATGAATTGGTATTGATCACATATTATTACTAAAAATATAATTATGTATGTAACCTTTAATATGTTATGGACTATATGCTTTAAAAAACAGAAATAACTGAAAATATTCACAAATAACATATACTATATATAATTTGATGCCGTAAATTATTGAGAATATCCATATATTATCTTGAAGCACCAAGAAAAATATGTTAATCACCATTTTATATATTACTTATAGAACTTTCAAAAATTGTTTCTTTTATAATCAATGTAAAATTTAGAAAAAGCCAAAATCATTAAAGGAATCATATTGATATATAAACTAAATATTTGGAAGAATAACATAAATTTTACGTACAAAATATAATATTAAAAAATAAAAGAATTTGAAATAATAAAGAAAATATGAATCTAAAGCACATATGATTTTAAAATTGAAGCTATATGTTATTTAAAGTGGTCACATAGAAGCTAAAATTATTATTAATAATATGTATTCTCAAAATGTTAATTTGATATTTTTAAATATAAAATTTCAGATATTTTATTTCTCTCAAAATAAAATTAAATAAGTTTAAATTTTTTGCCAGAAATAATTAACTTTATTTTTAAACTAAATATTTGAAAATTAAAAATAAAATTTTATCGAACAAAAATAACATTTTAAAAAAGAAATCAACATAAAAAAATGTTCTAATAATCATGTATGTGAAAGTAAAATAAAAATAAATACAAAATTACAAAAATGATAAATTAACTAATGTATTAATTATCTTAAAAATTAGATTGGTATTTATACTAAATTCTTGAAAACTTAACATAAAAAGAGTTTAACAAGAAAAAAAACAAATTATGTCCACAGCCAATATTACGATAAGGGCTATATACTATTAAAAATATTCATATATAAATAAAAATACGAAAATATTCCAAATCAGTATCATTGTTTAATATTTTTATAAATCTTAATATTTCTAAAGTAAATCTATAAATTAATTTCAAAATATGAACTAAAATTAACTAACTTGATATATATGCTAACTATCTTAAAACATAACACTAAAATTTATTTAAAAAATTCATAAAGTATGTCAAAACATAAAATAGCATATACATAAAAATAAAATATATAATTAATATTAAAATAATTAACCTAATCAAATAGGTAAAAAATAAAATTTTAGTATTTTTATATTGGTGTTGGCTACAAAATCATCTAATTTTATAATAAATTATAAAAAGTTCTTAAAAACATTGGTCAATTTTCGTTTCTTTCTTACCGGGCCAATTCAGCTTTGGCCTATAATAAGCTTACAAAGTTCTATTAAAAATAAAATGTGGTAAGAATAATCCACAATTAATACACATATTGTTGATTAAACAGTTTGTTTATATGCTTTTGAATTGCCTTTTATCAATTAAATAAATTAACATAGTTATTTACTCATCAACAATTAGATTTTAATAAATTTTGAGACAATTGTTTTTAAAAAGTCATAATCCAAATATTCATTTAACTAACCAAACATGTTTTTATGAAACATACCTAAATTTTTTTTATTATCTAAAATATTTTTTTTTAAATTAGGTCACTAATAATAAAAAATCGAAGTACATGGTAACCCTTTTCCGAAAAAAGTAACTTCTCAATCGGGGAAAACATTTTGTGAACCGCTAAAACATCATAATCCCACCACTAATTTATATTGTAACTATATCAAGTAGGAGATATATTTAATTTTTTAGATTTTTTATTTTTTATTTTAATAAATAAAATATTACTTAATATTAGCATAATATTTTCTCCTTTTCTTATATCTAACAAACAGATAGTTAGTATTATTTAAATTTCATCAAAATATTTATTATGATTTAGACCTAAATATACATATAAAACTATTAGATATGCATTTAAAAGAATTAAATAAGAGTATTTTAGATACAAATATGCATAAAATAAGTATATAATAATACATTCATTCTAAAAATTTGGCAAATACAAAAAAGTTAGATATATTGCATAAGGATTAATCTTTTATGTCATTCAAATAGAAATACATATAAAACTATAATAAAATATTTATAACAGTGTTGTATTAGTTAATAAGCATGAAACAATCTATATGACACTTTTAATTTTTTTATTAAGAAACAATATATACATGTTTATAAATACATTTATACATTTACGTATACAAACAAACTAATATCTTAATATTAGTTATTTAAATGGTAAAATTGTATAAAAATTAACTATGAAAAATAATAAAGCACACTTTAAATAAATTTCATAGAAAAATGTATATAAAACAATTTTCTATTATATTATCTTAATATTATTAAAAAATAAAACTAATTATTAATAAAGTATTCATAGTAGTGTATAGCATAATATAATCTATGTGATATTAAAATTAGGTACTTATAGGAAACTATAAATACTTTAGTAACAGTAATTTTACTTTTATAATACAAACAAATAAATAGCTAAGTTCAAAAATAACAATTTATAAAAAAAATGTAAATAGGAAATCAAATAATATTTTAATAATATTAATAAAAATATTTTTTACGAAATTCATCTTTTTCTTAAAAAATATTACAAAATTAAATTAAATTATTAAAGCAGATTCGGGCATAGCGCGAGTAAAAAATCTAGTCTATACTATATAAAAGTTGAGACTATAAGCCATCGAGGTCGTCCACGTAGGATTTAAAAGGACCAATAGTATTGTGACAAATCAGCATTTAAGTTTACTATTTTAAAAATGTTAATATTACCAAAAAAATGTTTATTTCAAACTAAAATATAAATCAATATAAAATAAGGTAAATCTAAAAAAATATAAATAATATATTAAGTTATCATATTGTTTAATATTTTTTGAAAATTAAAAAATAAATAACGAAAAGAATAATTAATTTAAAAATACAAAACTTTCAAACAAGTATAACTATATAAATCTAAATTTAAACTCATGATTTTCAAAGTTTAGGTTATAAACTATTGAAAATATTCAAAATAACATATACTATATATAAGTTGATATTATAAAACATTGAGAATATTCACATACTATTTTAAAGTACCAAAAATATACTGTATAAAAGTTGAGGCTATAAGCCATCGAGAGCGTCCACATAGGATTTAAACGACTAATCGTAGTATGACAAATTATTATTTAAGTTTACTATTTTTAAAAATGTTAATATTACCAAAAAAATGTTTATTTCAAACTAAAATATAAATCAATATCGAATAAGGTAAATTTACAAAAATATAAATAGGCTATAAGCCATCGAGAACGTCCACATAGGATTTAAATGACTAATCGTAGTATGAAACATTATTATTTAAGTTTACTATTTTTAAAAATGTTAATATTACCAAAAAAATGTTTATTTCAAACTAAAATATAAATCAATATCGAATAAGGTAAATTTACAAAAATACAAATACTATATTAAGTTAACATAATGTTTAATATTTTTCGAAAATTAAAAAATAAATAACAAAAAGAATAATTAATTTAAAATTACAAGACTTTCAAACAAGTATAACCATATAAATCTAAATTTAAACTCATGATTTTCAAAGTTTAGGTTTTATACTATTGAAAATATTCAAACTAACATATACTTTATATAAGTTGATATTATAAATCATTGAGAATGTTCACATATTAAAAATGTTAATATTACGAAATTTTTTATTTCAAAATAAAATATAAATAATTATCAAATAAGTTGAACTTACAAAGTTAAAAACATCATGTACAAATCTATACTATATAAAATAAAGTTTCGAAAATTAACATAAAAATAACAAACAAATATAATAGTTAATTAAAAAATGCAATACTTTCAAACAATTATAACTATATAAATCTAAAACACATGATTTACAAAATTTAGGTTATATACTGCTGAAAATATTCAACAAAAATATGTACTATATGTAATTTTATGCAATAAATCATTGAAAATATCCACATATTATTTTAAAGCACCAAAATATGTCAAATTACCATTTTAATTATTATTTTTAAAATTTCAAGATTTTCAAAAAATGTTTATTTCAAAATAAAAAGGAAACTACTATTCAATTTAGTGAAAATGCAAAATTATTAAAGGAATCAATTTGATATATAAAGTAAACTTTTGAAAGACCAACATAAAATCAACTAACAAAAAAAATCTTAAAGAATACAAGATTTTAAAATAATAAAAAAAATATGAATCTAAAGCACTTTTCATTACATATGAATCTAACAAAATATGATTTCAAAATGAAAGCTATTTCTTTCAAAAAATATCAATAATAAATTTTGTAAACAAAATTGTCAAATAACTAAAAGAATCAGTTTATTATAAAAAATAAATGTTTGGAAGATCAACATAAAATTAAGTAACAAAAATAATCTTAAAAATATAAGAATTTCAAATAATAAAGACAATGTAAATCTAAATCACTTTTTCATTACATATGATTTCAAAATTGAGGATATATATTATTTAAGTGTTCACATAGAATTTAAAAATATCATTATAATAATATAAAAGTCAGCATCTTAATTTGATAAAGTAAATAAAAATATTATTAAAGATAATTAACTTGATATATAAAATAATTATATATTTGAAATTAAACAAAATATTAACAAAAATAAAAATATTCAAAAAGAAACAAAGTTTTAAAAAACATATTTATAAATAATCACGTATATAAAAATAAATAAAAATCAGCACAAAACTATAAAAAGATAAATTAAAATTTGTAAAACTTATCTTTAAAGTTAGATTGATATTTGTAGCTAATTATTGAAAAATTAATATAATAAGAGATTGTTCACGTACCTTATAGGAATTGGTATTGATCGCATATTATTACTAAAAATATAATTATGTATGTAACATTTAATATGATATGGACTATATGCTTAAAAAACAGAAATAACTGAAAATATTCACAAATAACATATACTATATATAATTTGATGCCGTAAATTATTGAGAATATCCATATATTATCTTGAAGCACCAAGAAAAATATGTTAATCACCATTTTATATATTACTTATAGAACTTTCAAAAATTGTTTCTTTCATAATCAATGTAAAATTTAGAAAAAGCCAAAATCATTAAAGGAATCATATTGATATATAAACTAAATATTTGGAAGAATAACATAAATTTTACGTACAAAATATAATATTAAAAAATAAAAGAATTTGAAATAATAAAGAAAATATGAATCTAAAGCACATATGATTTTAAAATTGAGGCTATATGTTATTTAAAGTGGTCACATAGAAGCTAAAATTATTATTAATAATATGTATTCTCAAAATGTTAATTTGATATTTTTAAATATAAAATTTCAGATATTTTATTTCTCTCAAAATAAAATTAAATAAGTTTAAATTTTTTTGCCAGAAATAATTAACTTTATTTTTAAACTAAATATTTGAAAATTAAAAATAAATTTTATCGAACAAAAATAACATTTAAAAAAGAAATCAACATAAAAAAATGTTCTAATAATCATGTATGTGAAAGTAAAATAAAAATAAATACAAAATTACAAAAATGATAAATTAACTAATGTATTAATTATCTTAAAAATTAGATTGGTATTTATACTAAATTCTTGAAAACTTAACATAAAAAGAGTTTAACAAGAAAAAAACAAATTATGTCCACAGCCAATATTACGATAAGGGCTATATACTATTAAAAATATTCATATATAAATAAAAATACGAAAAATATTCCAAATCAGTATCATTGTTTAATATTTTTATAAATCTTAATATTTCTAAAGTAAATCTATAAATTAATTTCAAAATATGAACTAAAATTAACTAACTTGATATATATGCTAACTATCTTAAAACATAAACTAAAATTTATTTAAAAAATTCATAAAGTATGTCAAAACATAAAATAGCATATACATAAAAATAAAATATATAATTAATATTAAAATAATTAACCTAATCAAATAGGTAAAAAATAAAATTTTAGTATTTTTATATTGGTGTTGGCTACAAAATCATCTAATTTTATAATAAATTATAAAAAGTTCTTAAAAACATTGGTCAATTTTCGTTTCTTTCTTACCGGGCCAATTCAGTTTTGGCTTATAATAAGCTTACAAAGTTCTATTAAAAATAAAATGTGGTAAGAATAATCCACAATTAATACACATATTGTTGATTAAACAGTTTGTTTATATGCTTTTGAATTGCCTTTTATCAATTAAATAAATTAACATAGTTATTTACTCATCAACAATTAGATTTTAATAAATTTTGAGACAATTGTTTTTAAAAAGTCATAATCCAAATATTCATTTAACTAACCAAACATGTTTTTATGAAACATACCTAAATTTTTTTATTATCTAAAATATTTTTTTTAAAATTAGGTCACTAATAATAAAAAATCGAAGTACATGGTAACCCTTTTCCGAAAAAGTAACTTCTCAATCGGGGAAAACATTTTGTGAACCGCTAAAACATCATAATCCCACCACTAATTTATATTGTAACTATATCAAGTAGGAGATATATTTAATTTTTTAGATTTTTTATTTTTTATTTTAATAAATAAAATATTACTTAATATTAGCATAATATTTTCTCCTTTTCTTATATCTAACAAACAGATAGTTAGTATTATTTAAATTTCATCAAAATATTTATTATGATTTAGACCTAAATATACATATAAAACTGTTAGATATGCATTTAAAAGAATTAAATAAGAGTATTTTAGATACAAATATGCATAAAATAAGTATATAATAATACATTCATTCTAAAAATTTGGTAAATACAAAAAAGTTAGATATATTGCATAAGGATTAATCTTTTATGTCATTCAAATAGAAATACATATAAAACTATAATAAAATATTTATAACAGTGTTGTATTAGTTAATAAGCATGAAACAATCTATATGACACTTTTAATTTTTTTATTAAGAAACAATATATACATGTTTATAAATACATTTATACATTTACGTATACAAACAAACTGATATCTTAATATTAGTTATTTAAATGGTAAAATTGTATAAAAACTTAACTATGAAAAATAATAAAGCACACTTTAAATAAATTTCATAGAAAAATGTATATAAAACAATTTTCTATTATATTATCTTAATATTATTAAAAAATAAAACTAATTATTAATAAAGTATTCATAGTAGTGTATAGCATAGTACAATCTATGTGATATTAAAATTAGGTACTTATAAGAAACTATAAATACTTTAGTAACAATAATTTTACTTTTATAATACAAACAAATAAATAGCTAAGTTCAAAAATAACAATTTATAAAAAAAATGTAAATAGGAAATCAAATAATATTTTAATAATATTAATAAAAATATTTTTTACGAAATTCATCTTTTTCTTAAAAAATATTACAAAATTAAATTAAATTATTAAAGCAGATTCGCGCATAGCGCGAGTAAAAAATCTAGTCTATACTATATAAAAGTTGAGACTATAAGCCATCGAGGTCGTCCACGTAGGATTTAAAAGGACCAAAAGTATTGTGACAAATCAGCATTTAAGTTTACTATTTTAAAAATGTTAATATTACCAAAAAAATGTTTATTTCAAACTAAAATATAAATCAATATAAAATAAGGTAAATCTAAAAAAATATAAATAATATATTAAGTTATCATATTGTTTAATATTTTTGGAAAATTAAAAAATAAATAACGAAAAGAATAATTAATTTAAAAATACAAAACTTTCAAACAAGTATAACTATATAAATCTAAATTTAAACTCATGATTTTCAAAGTTTAGGTTATAAACTATTGAAAATATTCAAAATAACATATACTATATATAAGTTGATATTATAAAACATTGAGAATATTCACATACTATTTTAAAGTACCAAAAATATACTATATAAAAGTTGAGGCTATAAGCCATCGAGAGCGTCCACATAGGATTTAAACGACTAATCGTAGTATGACAAATTATTATTTAGGTTTACTATTTTTAAAAATGTTAATATTACCAAAAAAATGTTTATTTCAAACTAAAATATAAATCAATATCGAATAAGGTAAATTTACAAAAATATAAATAGGCTATAAGCCATCGAGAACGTCCACATAGGATTTAAATGACTAATCGTAGTATGACACATTATTATTTAAGTTTACTATTTTTAAAAATGTTAATATTACCAAAAAAATGTTTATTTCAAACTAAAATATAAATCAATATCGAATAAGGTAAATTTACAAAAATACAAATACTATATTAAGTTAACATAATGTTTAATATTTTTCGAAAATTAAAAAATAAATAACAAAAAGAATAATTAATTTAAAATTACAAGACTTTCAAACAAGTATAACCATATAAATCTAAATTTAAACTCATGATTTTCAAAGTTTAGGTTTTATACTATTGAAAATATTCAAACTAACATATACTTTATATAAGTTGATATTATAAATCATTGAGAATGTTCACATATTATTTTAAAGCACCAAAAATATACCAAATCGTTTTTCAATTTGGTATTTCTAAAAATGTTAATATTACGAAATTTTTTATTTCAAAATAAAATATAAATAATTATCAAATAAGTTGAACTTACAAAGTTAAAAACATCATGTACAAATCTATACTATATAAAATAAAGTTTCGAAAATTAACATAAAAATAACAAACAAATATAATAGTTAATTAAAAAATGCAATACTTTCAAACAATTATAACTATATAAATCTAAAACACATGATTTACAAAATTTAGGTTATATACTGCTGAAAATATTCAACAAAAATATGTACTATATGTAATTCTATGCAATAAATCATTGAAAATATCCACATATTATTTTAAAGCACCAAAATATGTCAAATTACCATTTTAATTATTATTTTTAAAATTTCAAGATTTTCAAAAAATGTTTATTTCAAAATAAAAAGGAAACTACTATTCAATTTAGTGAAAATGCAAAATTATTAAAGGAATCAATTTGATATATAAAGTAAACTTTTGAAAGACCAACATAAAATCAACTAACAAAAAAAATCTTAAAGAATACAAGATTTTAAAATAATAAAAGAAATATGAATCTAAAGCACTTTTCATTACATATGAATCTAACAAAATATGATTTCAAAATGAAAGCTATTTCTTTCAAAAAATATCAATAATAAATTTTGTAAACAAAATTGTCAAATAACTAAAAGAATCAGTTTATTATAAAAAATAAATGTTTGGAAGATCAACATAAAATTAAGTAACAAAAATAATCTTAAAAATATAAGAATTTCAAATAATAAATACAACGTAAATCTAAATCACTTTTTCATTACATATGATTTCAAAATTGAGGATATATATTATTTAAGTGTTCACATAGAATTTAAAAATATCATTATAATAATATAAAAGTCAGCATCTTAATTTGATAAAGTAAATAAAAATATTATTAAAGATAATTAACTTGATATATAAAATAATTATATATTTGAAATTAAACAAAATATTAACAAAAATAAAAATATTCAAAAAGAAACAAAGTTTTAAAAAACATATTTATAAATAATAACGTATATAAAAATAAATAAAAATCAGCACAAAACTATAAAAAGATAAATTAAAATTTGTAAAACTTATCTTTAAAGTTAGATTGATATTTGTAGCTAATTATTGAAAAATTAATATAATAAGAGATTGTTCACGTGCCTTATAGGAATTGGTATTGATCGCATATTATTACTAAAAATGTAATTATGTATGTAACATTTAATATGATATGGACTATATACTTAAAAAACAGAAATAACTGAAAATATTCACAAATAACATATACTATATATAATTTGATGCCGTAAATTATTGAGAATATCCATAGATTATCTTGAAGCACCAAGAAAAATATGTTAATCACCATTTTATATATTACTTATAGAACTTTCAAAAATTGTTTCTTTCATAATCAATGTAAAATTTAGAAAAAGCCAAAATCATTAAAGGAATCATATTGATATATAAACTAAATATTTGGAAGAATAACATAAATTTTACGTACAAAATATAATATTAAAAAATAAAAGAATTTGAAATAATAAAGAAAATATGAATCTAAAGCACATATGATTTTAAAATTGAGGTTATATGTTATTTAAAGTGGTCACATAGAAGCTAAAATTATTATTAATAATATGTATTCTCAAAATGTTAATTTGATATTTTTAAATATAAAATTTCAGATATTTTATTTCTCTCAAAATAAAATTAAATAAGTTTAAATTTTTTTGCCAGAAATAATTAACTTTATTTTTAAACTAAATATTTGAAAATTAAAAATAAAATTTTATTGAACAAAAATAACATTTTAAAAAAGAAATCAACATAAAAAAATGTTCTAATAATCATGTATGTGAAAGTAAAATAAAAATAAATACAAAATTACAAAAATGATAAATTAACTAATGTATTAATTATCTTAAAAATTAGATTGGTATTTATACTAAATTCTTGAAAACTTAACATAAAAAGAGTTTAACAAGAAAAAAACAAATTATGTCCACAGCCAATATTACGATAAGGGCTATATACTATTAAAAATATTCATATATAAATAAAAATACGAAAATATTCCAAATCAGTATCATTGTTTAATATTTTTATAAATCTTAATATTTCTAAAGTAAATCTATAAATTAATTTCAAAATATGAACTAAAATTAACTAACTTGATATATATGCTAACTATCTTAAAACATAACACTAAAATTTATTTAAAAAATTCATAAAGTATGTCAAAACATAAAATAGCATATACATAAAAATAAAATATATAATTAATATTAAAATAATTAACCTAATCAAATAAGTAAAAAATAAAATTTTAGTATTTTTATATTGGTGTTGGCTACAAAATCATCTAATTTTATAATAGATTATAAAAGGTTCTTAAAAACATTGGTAGATTTTCGTTTCTTTCTTACCGGACCAATTCAGTTTTGGCTTATAATAAGCTTACAAAGTTCTATTAAAAATAAAATGTGGTAAGAATAATCCACAATTAATATACATATTGTTGATTAAACAGTTTGTTTATATGCTTTTGAATTGCCTTTTATCAATTAAATAAATTAACATAGTTATTTACTCATCAACAATTAGATTTTAATAAATTTTGAGGCAGTTGTTTTTAAAAATTCATAATCCAAATATTCATTTAACTAACCAAACATGTTTTTATGAAACATACCTAAATTTTTTTATTATCTAAAATATTTTTTTTAAATTAGGTCACTAATAATAATAAATCGAAGTACATGGTAACCCTTTTCCGAGAAAAGTAACTTCTCAATCGGGGAAAACATTTTGTGAACCGCTAAAACATCATAATCGCACCACTAATTTATATTGTAACTATATCAAGTAGGAGATATATTTAATTTTTTAGATTTTTATTTTTTATTTTAATAAATAAAATATTACTTAATATTAGCATGAATTATATATATATATATTCTCCTTTTCTTATATTTAAAAAACAGATAGTTACTATTATTTGTTGTTCAAAAAAAAAAAAAGATAGTTACTATTATTTAAATTTCATCAAAATATTTAGGGTTTTCTGCAAAAAAAACCCTCAATGTGGTTTTTTTTTGCAAATTAATCTGCGAACTCAAAAACCCACGGATCAACCCTCCAAGTACACATGTTTATAAAGTAGTTTATACATTTACGTATACAAACAAACTGATATCTAAATATTAGTTATTTAAATGGTAAAATTGTATAAAAACTTAACTATGAAAAATAATAAAGCACACTTTAAATAAATTTCATAGAAAAATGTATATAAAACAATTTTCTATTATATTATCTTAAAATTATTAAAAAATAAAACTAATTATTAATAAAGTATTCATAGTAGTGTATAGCATAGTATAGTAGTGTATATGTACTGAGAAATCTATGTGATATTAAAATTATGTACTTATAAGAAACTATAAATACTTTAGTAACAGTAATTTTACTTTTATAATAGAAACAAATAAATAGCTAAATTCAAAAATAACAAATTTATAAAAAACAATGTAAATAGGAAATCAAATAATATTTTAATAATTTTAATAAAAATATTTTTTACGAAATTCATCTTTTTCTTAAAAAAATATTGTAAAATTAAATTAAATTACTAAAGCAGACGTACGCGCGAGTAAAAAATCTAGTTAACATGAATGATCCCAGCGAAAAGTAGTGTGATTTGTGAATAGGGTTTATTTATATGGTTATTCATACATGTAAATAATGAATCACAAAGAAAATATAATGCACTTGCTTTTCATGTCACGTGGCACATAAGTAAGTAGCCCTAGCTTAGTTCAAAGCTAAGAAGAGATTTTGTATGAATATTTAATTACTTCAAATTTTTAAAATCCACCACCTACACCACCACCACCGCCAAATCCTCCTCCAGCTCCCCCACCTGCACCACCCCCAAATCCTCCGCCTGATCCCCCGCCGAAACCTCCACCGTGACCCCCACCTGCACCACCACCTAATCCTCCGCCAGCTCCTCCACCAGCGCCTCCTCCGAATCCTCCCCCAGCACCACCACCAAATCCTCCTCCAGCACCGCCGCCTAATCCTCCACCACTACCACCACCTGCGCCACCTCCGATACCTCCACCATGTCCTCCTCCAACACCACCTCCTAGACCACCACCAGCACCTCCTCCAGCACCACCGCCAATGCCTCCACCGTGGCCTCCTCCTAGTCCTCCACCAGCACCACCGCCAATACCTCCACCGGCTCCTGCACCACCTCCAGCACCTCCTCCTGCACCACCGCCAATACCTCCACCGTGGCCTCCACCAGCACCTCCTCCCGCACCACCTCCTAGACCACCACCAGCACCTCCTCCTAGTCCTCCACCAGCACCGCCTCCTGCACCACCTCCTAAACCACCACCAGCACCGCCACCTACACCTCCACCGTGGCCTCCTCCTAGTCCTCCACCAGCACCTCCTCCAGCACCACTGCCAATACCTCCACCGTGACCTCCTCCAAGTCCTCCACCGACGCCGCCTCCTGCACCACCTCCTAGACCACCACCGGCACCTCCACCAATACCTCCACCGTGGCCTCCTCCAAGTCCTCCACCACCACCTAATCCTCCACCGGCACCACCTCCAGCCCCACCACCAATACCTCCACCGTGGCCTCCACCAATGCCACCTCCTAAACCGCCACCATGGCCTCCTCCTACACCACCACCAAAACCTCCACCGGCACCTCCACCGCCACCAATTCCTCCTCCAAAACCTTTGCCGCCACCAAAACCAAAGCCAAGTCCACCGCCTCCCAACGTCTCCTTCTCAAATCTCCTACACTCCACAACCCCAATCACCACGACTACAAGCATCAAACTCAAAAACCCAAAAGATATCTTCCCCATATCTTTGATATATTTGGTTTAGTATCTTGTTTAATGACTAGTATACAATTGTGATAGCTCACTTGAACTAGCTACTAACTCTATATATACTATATACTAAGTAGATGGAGCATTTATGAGATATGGTTGAGAGTTGAGAGAGGCCTTCAACATCTTATTTCCTAACATCTCCTTTCCTGCACACCGTTTCTCCGCATGTTCTCATGCCCCAGTCTCTCATGTTCATTTTCTTCTTCTACGAAGCAATAAATGAGTGACACCCAAGTGTCTTTTTATATTAATCTCCTATTCCTATCGTAACATGTTATCCTTCATTTAATTCCATGTTCGACTAATTTACTACTATTTCATATATATTGTATACATCATTACAGCTTGTGTATCTAACGTGCAGAGAAAATTCAAAACATATTACAGCTAGTTCGAAATAAAACTATAGACAGTGAGGGATCGAATGTGATGATGATGCAATTAAATTTCAAGAACATAATACGTCTCTTTACATTATAGAGCTTCTCAACTACTTTGGATTTGGTAGCCACATTAAATGCAGAATCCCCCACTATCATTTTCATTATTAATCACTCTACTAACCAGTAAGTCGTAATCCGTAACTGGAATATGTCACTTACATAACAAATGTGATATATTTTGCTTTAGAGATTTAATGGTAATTTACATGTCAATATCCTACTTAAATATTCAGATTTATTGTTCTTTTTCAATTGAAATTTAATTTTAACAAGAATAAGTAGTTAGCTTTGTACCAGAGGCAACTTTATAGAAAGTCGAGAAAAAGCGATTGGAGAGTGGTATTGGGGGAGAGTCACTCGTCAGCGTGTCGGCGCCGGTGGCTCTCATTCTCTTGTTTCAGTGCAGGCGCAAGACTGGGTGTCTCGTGATGCCGTCACTCGCCGATATACCGGCGGATCTGAATTAGGGTTTTGCCCTGGGAAGCTTCTCGGTTCGTATCGGGACTTTCAATGGCGACATCTCGCCTCTCTTTGGATTCGTGGTGAGGCGTATTGAGGATGGCTCGCGGCGACAGTCATCTGTTAGTTCCGGGAAATGGAGGCTCCGAAAGCTCTACTGTCGCAGCTAAAGGTTCCGAGGGACGGAGGCTTCTTCAGCTTTGCGTCGTCGTCAAGTTTCCGGGAGGCAGAGGCGTCATTTGCCTTGCGTCATCGGCTTTTGTTTCCCTAGAGGTGTCTTAAGGTTTTGGTTTTATCTTTCTCGGCTTTGGTTTTTGCGGTTCAGAATTCGGTTTTTGGAGGAGATCCCGTCGGTGACGATGGAAGCTCTCCGGTGGAATGAGGACATGGAGAGTGAAGTTCTCTCTGGGGTGGTGGTGATGAAAGATTACGGATGAGATCTCGTCGAGGCGATTGACTCTCTCCGACATTGGAACCCTAAGAGCTTAAAGATGTGCGCGGTGAAGTTAGACGGAACTTAGGAGTTCCGATGTGGTCCGGTGATCCGTGTGTCGGATCTCTGGTGACGGTGATGGTGAGAAGCTGTGGTGACGCGACGACCTCGCGACACGTGTCCCTCGACGTCGAGGATGGCAACACGTGTCCCAGCAGTACAAAGAAACGAATTGCGAGACGGCGTCGGCTATTAAGCGTGTAACCTAGGGTTTTCTCAATGTGGACTTTAGGCCCAATTGAAGGACGAGTTGTAATTTGGGGCCCGGTCTGTTTTTGGGCTTTTGTAATTTGTATTGGGTTTTGGCCTTTTTCATATATTAAAAAAAAAAAAAAAAAAAAAACTTTGAGAAAAAAAAAAAGTTGTTAGCTTTGTGGACCTGTAAAATAGTAACGATATATTCGTAGTTCAAAAAGAAGAAAGTCAAGTTATCCACATATCATAACATCTTTGACCGACAAATGTTTTCTTTGAAAATAGAAATCAGCTCGGGGCGGAGATCAGCTCCAGCCACCGCGGGGAGATTTACTTGAAATAACTTACCTTGTGACAGTTGATAAATATTACTCTCTCCGTTCCTAAAAAATATATGTTCTGGAAAAAAAATTGTTTCAAAAAGATACATTTTTTACTTTTTCAATGTATGATTTTATGAAAAATTGTAAGTTTCAAAAAATTTAATGGTATTTATTGAATTTCTATTGGCTAAAAGTTATGAAAAATTGTTATTCACAAAAAAACAATGTATATTTAATAAGTTTTTTTATTATATGTGAAAAGTCTAGAATATGCATCTTTTAAAAATAGAGGGAGTAGTAAATTAATCTCTTTTCTTTTCGCAGTCTTTTGCTTCTCTTGGAGTTATCGACATACAGTGCAAACCAAAGAGAAAACAAGTCTTGCAGACTATAAATATTGTTACATTTACTTTTCCGGCGAGATAAACGCAAACAATCTCCACTTCTCTACTAGTCCACCAGAAACAAAATAAAACTCTCTATCCTACGCATACAATGACCACTGCAAGAAAAATTACTTATTGTTACGAATTTTTGAAACTAAATTTTTTCGTCACAAAATTATGACGTAATAGACACTAATTTGTGACTAATCTTTTATGTCAAAAAAGAGTAGCCACTTGGTCATAATGTTGTGACCAATTTTATAGTAACCAACTTTTGTCACATCTAGTGACATAAACATGATGAAATATACGAGACAAGAGATGTGACATAATTGTGACTATGTTTTATGTTACCGTAGTGACTAAAATGTGACTATCTCATATGTCTCCATCTGCGACGATAGAGAAACCAAGTGTTCGTGATGAATTCATAAAAAATATGACAAAAAATCTGTAGTTATAGTAGCCACAGTTTTGCCACATTATTTCATTTACATTTATTTAGCCACGATATAGTTACAGTTTTTCTTTAATTATATACGAAACCCTAAATCTAATACTTTAAACCCCAAATTGAAACCTACATACAGGACATATAAAGCTAATATTTTAAAACTTAAACCCTAAATTTGAAACTTTAACTTCAAATATTATTTTTCAAACTTTAAATAAAATTTAAACCCTATATTTAAAACCATATACCCTATATCAGCTCACATTAAATCTCTAAACTCTAATCTTTTAATCATCAAATTTAGATTATAAACCATAAAATGAAAGTTATACTTTAAATGATTTAACTTAACACTTATACTCAAACTCTATATCCCAAACTCAAAACCTAAAATCATAATTAAGATAACCCTTCATCTTTAGTCTTTTAAATTTAAAACTTAATAAAATATTATAAAAGAAAAATATAATAAATAATCTATATATACAAAGATTTAAAACATTTACATATAATATTAAACTTTAAATGCATTAATCAAGCTTAAATTTATAAGATATAATCTTAAAATTTACATTAAACAGAAAATTAAGTAAAAACTATAAACCTAGAATACGAGGGCACGGGAAAATTGTACCAATCTACCAATTTTTTTAACTTAAGTCTTTATCTCGCGCAGCTGGGTCTAAGGAAGAGGTCTCACCGCCTCTGCTCTCTCTGGATCTCTATCTCTCTATCTCTCATTCTCGTTGAAGAGCAGAGGCATCAAGAGCATCGTAGCCAAGCTCACCTCTCTCTGATTCCATAGCACTCTCCTTCTGATTTATTCTCCCCCAATTTCTTTTATGTTCTGATTTATTCTCCCCCAATTTCTTTTATGTTGGATTCACTCTCTCTCTCAGTTGTTATTCAGTTTGTTGTTCATTAATTTGATTCACTTTTCATTTGTTTTAGATCTCAATCTCTCAATCTGTGAACGGTTAAAGACGTTGTTTCAGATCTCATTCTCCCTTACTGTCGTCGGTTCCTACTCCTAAGGTGATGGATTTATTCCTTTGCTTGCAGATCTCTCTTGTTCAGTAACTTAGAAGTTGAAAACTGTTGATAACGTTCAAAGTATCAAAAAAAAGGCATAGAATTGATGTTTACTATTATTGAATTCTAAGCCTGTAATTTAACATTTTGAGTCTCATCTTTTCTCTGAAGTTTATTAATGTTTTTTACTGTTTAGTTTAGAGAAGAAGAAGAAGAAGAAGAAGAAGAAGAAGAAGAAGAAGAAGAAGAAGAAGAAGAAGAAGAAGAAGAAGAAGAAGAAGAAGAAGAAGGGGTTCTCCTGATGTTTACTTGTTCACTACAGCAGTTAACGTGTGTTGCAAGGGAGGGAAAGCGGACGAGGGTATTGAGATGTTATAGAAGATGAAAGAAGCTGGTGTTGCGCCGAATGTTGTTACTTACGATGCTGTTATAGATTGTGTGGGGATGAGTGGGAAGTATGATGAGGTGTTTATGTTTAAGAAGAATATGGTGGAGAAGTGATGGCTATGGAGACAAAGCGATGAGTCGGCCGGAAGTCTTAGCAATTAGGTTTTGTTTTCTTTTTTTGGTTTACTTTTATAAACTAATTTTAATTTTTAATTGGTTTTGATATATAAACCAAATTTAAATTGTTAAATAATTAAAGTTTGTATGTACTGAATTTTATATTTAGTTTTAATTGTAATGTTAAATATTTTATTATAATTAATTATATTTTAATAATTTAAATTATAAATTTAAATTTAATTTTGTTAAAATAAAAAGTAAATCAACCAATGGATCTGTTACTAATATAATTAGTTATATTTGGATTTAATTTAGTATTTATTATTTTGTGACAATGGATCCGTTACTACTAGCTACATAGTTGTCACATTATAATTGTAATAAATTACTACGAATTGAGACAATTTTATATGTAAGAAATTGTAACAGTGTTGTTACTTGTATACAACATTACAATATGCGACGAATTTGTTACAAAAATATTAGTCATATGTTGTAATTAGAAGATTGAAGTCTGAATAGTTATGTGTATTTCATTAATGAATAAAACATCTCTTATATAAGGATTACAAGATAGAGATAAAAGAAAATAGTACAAATCATAATTCAACTAGATTTAGGATAACTACTAAATACATAAATGAAAAGATTACATATACAAGGAAAAAGAAATAGGGTTTCCTTTTCTCTAAAGCTTGTGGCCGCCTCTCTCTCTCCTCTAAGGCATGCGGCCGCCTCTCTCTCCTCTCTCTAGGGTTTCGGCTATGTCTCTTTCTTCTAGGGTTTGGGTCGGTTATGGACCGAGCCGGTTATGGACATTCATCACTTGATTTATAACACTCCCCCTTGGATGCCATAACCATACAAGATTGTAATACGCTTCACGTTGCCTCATTAAAACCTTATCAGGAAAACCCAGTGGGATAAAACCATGATGAAAGAAAAAGAGTACAACACGTACTACTCTCCCTGATGTGAACCTCAGTGAAAGTTCTTTAGTCTACGCATCTGATGCGTGATCTTCCTGAACGTGCAGGTGGGAAGCAAACAAATCGGTCAAGTTATTACTGAACCGTAATTGGACCACTTTGATCTTTCCGGTCTTTTCTCATGTCTTCTGACATCGTGTGTACATGGTCAAGAAGTGAACCTTTGCTGTCGACCACTCTATACTTTGGTCAGACATGTAGGACTATGGTCCTCGACCAAAAACATCCTCACAAATACTCTCTTTGGCTATTAGCCGCCTATGACGATGTTAAAATGTTGATTGATAGGTAACGGACTGTATGAGTTTTCTCTATACTACCATCGACTATGCACTAATCTGATCGATCCATGTTGAGTCATAGACTTCTTTTATACATGTTCATAACTTGTCTCATGAGCGTCCAAGATCATGACTTGATCAATGATCATTGTTGCAATGAATTTTACAATCTTATCTAACTATGGCACTGCGGCCAAATACACTCATGAATCTCACATGTTGTCATCGATCTCTATTGCCTTAGGCAATGCCATATTCATTTTTCATTGCAGTCCTATCCTTATATTGATGTCGTCTCATGACCTATGTTGTTGTGGATCATATCACACAATGAATATATATTATTAGGTCATGGACCTCGACTACACGAGTTTATGGACTATAACACATTTGTATCCGATTGAGAAGAATAGATTAAACATCTCCTCTCAGCCTCATGACAGAGTCTTGTGGAAGTAGATGCCTTATACAGCAGCAGCAAACTGTTCTGCTATGCTGGATCCTTACTTAAGGGATCTGATGTCGGATTGCAACCTGATGGCTGATCTTTCGTTTCTACTAGCCGGTACTACAATCTAGTCGGTCCATGCTAGTGTCACAGATCTGTATAAACCTTTTAACCTCTCTTTAGGTTGGTTTAGTATAAACACAAGGAATTCAAATTTCTTTATTAGTTTACATATGGACTGAATTTGATCGTTCTTATAGAACTCCTTTACTAGTATTACATACTATATGCAGCTGCTTTGTTTCAGTCCATGAACAACTTAGGAACAATGATGTCCTTTATCCAGTGATCCATATGCTGCTTATTACATCTTTATATGTCAATCTAATTTCTTTCCTATGACCAGACCTTTGTCAATTTCGAAATTCTGTAGCAGCATCCACCACATAGGAGTTTATCTCCTTATAATCTGTTCCATGGTCTCTGTGAGTATCCTTGTGTAACAAGCTATGATCGAATATTGTTAGTAGGAAACATGAACACCTTTAGACCTCGTGATCATGTACCATATCTCACGGTTTTTTTTCTCTCACAAGACCCATCTATTTCACTGGTTTATATCAGATGGCGTTTCTGTATATATGTATGTGGCCAATACGCCTATCTTTCTCTATAGATACTTTAAACCCCACGTTTATCTTTTCAATCTAATCTTTATTCTTTATGAGTACTCTTTCGTGGGTTATGATCCTCATTTATATCTTTATGTTCAAGTGCTACTCTCTTATGTACAAATATATCTTTATGTGTCGACACTTATATATGGTTCGATTGTGTTCCAGACATGATCTAATCGATTTGAGATTTCATTATCTAGGACCTTTGTTACTTAGTAGCTTGGCGTCCCAAACTACATGGTTTGGTACCTTAGATGTTTAGCTGCGCAGCCTTTTCTCAATGTCTGGTTTGGTTTCCTTAAGACCTCGGATTTGTATTCTATGCACCTTTCCCTTTTTCTTTCCGAGGTTCCTTATCTTATGGAACACTTTGGTCTATCTTGTATAGACTCTGTAGCAACTTGACTGTGTCTCTTTCTAGGACATTAGATTTCGTTTGGTGCTAAGCTAGTTATGACTTAGTCATTATTTTATTTTCTTTTCTTTTCGGATCAGTGTCTGGCATCTCGATTAGCTAGCTATGTATAATCTTTTCTTTCTTTGGACGTCTATAATTCTAATCTGAGGATCTTTGCCAAGACAATGATGGTTGATATCATTTTGTTTCTTATCATTCTTTACTCTTTACCAGCTTATAGCTTTCTCTTTTTAATGTTGGATAGTCAGATTCATTGATCATACAATCCGTGTACCTGGCCAATTTCTGATCACCCATATTTGGCTCAAGGTCTCTTAGAAGTTGTGGGAGAAATTCATACTCTTATCCAACATATATTTCCAATCCTCTTTTGAGGTTCCATCTTAGACGGCACATATGTCTGTGGTGGTTTATTCAAAATCTCTTAAGATGGTGTATGTCTGGTTTATGACCCGTATTCAATCTGAGATGGGAATATCTATGCTCACTTATATGGCCTGATATATTTTCACTTTATATACATGTAAATCCATGATGTCCCTAAGCTTTAGGATGGATGTCCGATCCTTATAGGTAATGGACTGCATGGCCAAGCCGTTTATATCATGGTCATAAACCATGGTTCACGAATTTGTTCACAAATTTGTAGTATTGATTATGTATCACGGGTTTATCCTCTCTCCCCCTCATGAACATACTATAATTTCGTGATGCTTAGGACAATAAAGCCTAATGAGTTTCCCTTTGTTTACATGTTCCACAACGTGAGATCTTATGGGATAACTCTTTGTGCTTTCTCAATATCAATCTTTGCATCAAGTTTAGACTAGGATGGCTAATCCGGTCTTGCCATAAAGTGTATAATTTTCGTGGGATATATCAGTATGATCACCACGGCTCTTTCCTCTTATCATACTGATATGTAGCATAGTTTTGATCAGTAGATTACATAGGTATAGTCTTGACCACTTTCTTAAAGGGTCTTAGGCGTTTTCTTTCTTTCTTAAATCTGAAGAAACTTGTTTCCTTTTGCCCATTGTTTCTATTTGGAAACCATTTTATTATAACACAATGGGTCATACATTCTTGGGTGTATATAATGTCCTTTAGGCAATGCCTTAGCCATAGATTTCTTACTAGGCTAATATACCGTACCATAATGCCTTTTAGGCGATTTCTTTATCAATCATTCACATTATCAAGTAAGATCAGGCAAGATATAATAGTAATGAACTCAAATCAAATTCTATTATTATATATAAAATCGTAAACGACAATTAGGTTTAAAGCAAAACACAAATCAAAGACTTAAAACACAATTAGCATGTCGAGATCTTTCTTTAGTCAATAGACATGTCGGCCACACCATCAGTTACATTGGACACGACTGCCTTGGATTCATCCTGATCCATATCAGTCTTATTTGCTTCAGGATATCTCATCTCACTATTTCTTTTTAGCAACTGATTACTCTACTCATTTAGTAATAGGCATGAGAGCAGATCATTATAGGTGGTGAAACCTTTTTCTCTATAAATATGTTGTAACAATAGATCTCTTGGATCGACTGTGAGGAAGGTCGTTTCCAGTAAATCTTCCTCTATTACCACTTCACCACATTGTCTCAGTTTGTAAACGATTTTGGACAAAGCAAAATGATATTCCTCCACAGACTCAAAGTCCTGGAGTCTGAGACTCATCCATTCACGCCTCACCTTTGGTAATAACACCATTGTGTATCTGGATTTTAATTTTGTCCAAAGGTCACGAGAATTCTCAATATTTAGGTACTGATTTCTTAGATCCTCAGTGAGATGATGGCGCATAATTGTTATGACTCTTAACTTTTCACTTTCAGTTGCATAATTACCCTGAATGATACTCCTACCGAGTCCTCTTGATTTCAGGATAACTGAAGTGTTCATTGCCCATTCTAGATAATTTTCTTCAGAGGGATTTAGAATGGCATAATCCAAAGGCTCAAATCTCGGCATCTGAAACCATATTATCAATCAATTCATGATTTAGGATGCACCCAATTCAAAATAATCAGTGCATATGATTTCATAAGTCTCTCGACCAAAACACTTTACTACTCGATCATGGTGCGAAACAAGTCGAGAATGCTAGGTCTATATGTGATGCTTAGGCTACACGGCCATGTAATGTGATACAACGATCCTAGAGATCGGTTCATGAGATATGCAAGAAAGGTCACACGACCATTCAGATATGGTGTCTCTCTAGGCCACATGGCCAAGCTATGATGCATTAAGCCACACGGCTTTCAATCACATGATGCAAACAATGTGATCTATCAAGGGCACAAGGCCGCGAGTATGAACAATGCATCAGAATGGTTAGGCCACACGGCCGTCCGGTATGGTTCATAGCAAAATCACACGGCCACAACAAAATATAATGCAAACAAGGATAATCAATTTAGATGCATTCAATCTTATCATTCAGTTGCATATCAATTAGGGTTTACCAATTTCAAAGTTGGTAATATGCGGCTAGATTTTAGGGTTTCAGAATCAGAGTAATCTAGCAACCTAACTCTCATGCAATATGTAATCAATCCTAAATCTCAAATAAATCATTCAAATTTTAAGTAATATGAGATTTAAGGTTTCAAGGCCTTTAGGAATTTAAAACGAGATTTAGGGTTTTAAACATTTAAGTGGCCGATTTTATCAACATGAGGTTAAGGGTTTCAAGGCCTTAAGATTTTAGTTTCGAGATTCAATCAATCTATTAATCTTAAAACTCAGATCATCAATCATTCAATCAAGCAAGAACAATTTAAAATCGATTTCAAGCTTTAGGGTTTTAGGGTTTTCGATTCCAAGATTTAGGGTTTTCATAATTCAGATCAAAACAATCAATCAACATGTTCTAATGGAATCGATTTCAATCTAGTGATTATAAGATGATCAGTTTTAGGTTATACCAATTTTATAGGGTTTATCAAGAACATTGGATTTCCATAATAATGGATTAGGGTTTTAGGGTTTGATCATTATGTTCTTAGATTAATCGGTATACCTTTGTTAGTAGGGTTGAAACCGGACCACCAAATAGAACGGATGAACCTCGAGCTGCACACGGATGGACGCGAGCTAGCTGTCGTCGGATGCGAGCTAAACGGGACGAGACGCGTCTGCTTCCTATCGGGTTCGCGAGCTGCTTCCTATCGGGTTTGCAAGCGGCTGATCGGGATTGCGAGCTGGTTGATCGGGAACACGAGCTGGCTGTGATGCAAACGGAAGCTGAGGTCGTCTAGGATCAGGAACACCTTAGGGATGGAGCTGATCGGTTGCTGACGAGCTGGAACGCGAGCTAGGACGAATTAGGGTTCATCGGGATTAGGTTAAAGTCGTCGGCTAGGTTAGGTTTTAAGGGATTGGCGATTTTAGCTTAGTTGCAGAGAACAATCGTGTTGATAGCATGTTGTAATTAGAAGATTGAAGATTGAATAGTTCTGTGTATTTCATTAATGAATAAGACATCCCTTATATAAAGATTACAAGATAGAGATAAAAGGAAAGAGTACAAATCCTAATCCAACTAGATTTATGATAACTACTAAATACATAAATGGAAAGATTACATATACAAGGAAAAAAAAATAGAGTTTTCTTTTCTCTAAAGCTTGTGGCCGCCTCTCTCTCTCCTCTAAGGCATGTGGCCATCTATCTCTCCTCTCTCTATGATTTCGGCTATGTCTCTTTCTTCTAGGGTTTGGGCTGATTATGAACATTCATCACTTGATTTATAACATCATATACGTGTGACTAATGTATCATGTCGACTTATACGTGTGACTAATGTATCATAATCAACATCATGCCGCCGCTACCACTAGCGGTTGTCAAAGGACGTAAACGGGGAGTTCGAGAATGATGAGGAAATACGAGCGTTATGACTCTCGTATGTATTGAACCTCACCGTTCATGAGCATAAGCAGGACCATATCTAAGAATTTGAGAACCATAAACATTTATTAAGAATTTTATAAATTTTTTTCTTTCATTATTTGAGGATTCTTTCATCATTAACCTTGGTCTCTTAGTCGGAGTTCTTAACTCAAGATTTGACATTTTTTTTAACACTTTTCGACTAAGAGACGGCTCTTATATCTTTTATTTAAGAGACGACTCTTATATCTTTTATTTAAGAGACGATTATTAACTTTTCTTAGTTAAAATCTAAGAAAAGTTAAGACCCGTCTTTTAGCCGAAGCTAAGAACCTCAGTTAAGAGACTGGGGTTAACGATGGTCTGGTATAAAAAATCTACAAAAATTTTGAATGCCGAAAAGTCAATATTCATTAAGCTTTGTCGAAATCCGGCCATGAGCTTAATAATCTTACGACATGCGCTCAGACCTAACCCTTCATGGCTCGTCCACCTGCTGCTATGAAACATGTCTCGGACGAGCTGTGGAGGCAGACCTTCACCTGAGCTGGACACGCCATTCCGAAACACCAAAATAAATGCAAGGGTAGTATCGTAGTTTTCATGACCATCGCGGATCGGGCTTTTTGAGTTAAAGATTATTATTGATTATTGTCAAGCCCATTGGGCTTTATTAACCAAACTAGACGCCATTTTCAATTTCAATTTTAAAATGAATTACCCGGGAAAGCAAAAGTAGTCGAATGTCCCGGCGGCGATTACAGTAACGGCGAATCTAGGGTTTTGAAATCGGCAACTGAGAGCTTCCGATGGGGGATTCAATCGGAGACCCGCTAATTGAAATCGACGACAAGGAAGAAGTTGAAGACCCGTTTCTAGCCTTCGTCGACTACGCCAGAGCGGTGATTTCACCGGAACAAGACGAAATCGAGGAGGAGGAGGTGAGGAAGAAGAATCCAAGCGAAACCACGGCCGAGGCTAGTGGTCCAGGCTGGGGATGGATTGCCTCGCGTGTATTGAAAACATGCACTGCTTATTCGAGCGGTGTCACTGCCGCCATTCTCCTCTCCGATCTCTCTCAGGTGCCGCCCACTCTCTCCTACTTCAATTTTGTACCTTTTCTAATCATGGGGAGGTGGAAAGCTTCGATTTTGATGAAATGTTGTTGTTTTTGATGGTTAGGCATGGCATGAGCAAAACAAACCGGGGATGTCTAAGAAGAAGCCTGAACTCATAGATCAGTTGAATAAGAGTCATAGAAGAAGAAGACTCGCCAATACTGTTACTATAGACTCTATTTACGAGAAGAATTTTCTGTCTATGAACAGCGTTTTGGAAGCTGTTGTTATCAATGCTGATCTTCTTCCTGGTTTCTAAAAAATCCTCACAGCATTTTTCGTATCCACTGCGCTCGCTGCTGTAGCTTATTCATTCGGAGATGATGATGATTTTGTTTTCAGGTACAAACATATTCATGCTTACGCTAGGGGATTTTTGGAGCTCCAACACTATTGATCTCTATCTACATCGCAGGTATGCTTTTTCAATGTGAGGTGAATCATATTCTCGTATTGAGAGATGGATTTGAGTGCTTCGTTTTTGTCTGTATAGAGATTTCTTATAAGTTTGTATTGCTATGTCTTTATTGCTTATTCAGTAGAGATGAATCATAATATTTTATTGAGATGAATTTGAGTGCTTGTTTATATGATGTCTTTTATAGAGATTCTTATAAGCTTATGATACTTTACTGCGTAGGTATTATGAGTTGGTGGAAACACCAAATGGGATACTCAGGAAAGGCAGAGAGGTTTTGATCACTGGATGCTACCTTCGTACCGCTCGAGAAGGATGTGGCACTCCACGGTTACTTCCAACAGAGTATCTTGTCATTTTGCTAGATGAGGTTATTGTTTTTATTTTTCCCAATCTTAGAAATGCAGTCTTGGATTTTCCTGTAGTTAGTTTCCGATTCTTATTACCCAACTCTCGAATACTGCAGGACGAAGAAGAAGATGCAATCTTTATAGTAGTTCAACTTTGTTCCGATACTTTCTCATCCGTTTCTCTGGGTGATTCCAACAGTGGAACTTCATACTCTTTGTATGCTAGGTAAGAGATTTTATACTTGCGTGTGATGTCACTCAATACGGGTCTTGGTAGAAGTAAACTATCAGATCAAAACCTTAAGAAATGGCTAGTAGTATCATTCCAGTTCTTGCAGTTTCATAGTAAAGTGATAGAAAGATGTGTAAAGTACCTCATCAGAAATAGATGTACAAGGTATATGTTTTGAGAGTTTGAGTGGTTAACGTGACTTAACTTCTATTTGTTTTCCTCTTGGTCTGAGAGAGCAGGATTGAATCTATAGGTCCTCTGGAATCTGAACTCAAGTTTAGTACTGCGCATAGAAGGCAAATTGCACTTGTAGATGCTGACGGCGTTAGGTTAAATTTTATCTTGTGGGGAGAGCAAGTCATCGTGGCAAACCTCATGAGGTAAGCTCCTGCCTTGGTGCTTCTATCTTTACTTTTCAACCAATGTGTTTCTTAAAAAAAAATCATTTTTCAGTGTGGGAAGTATGCTTGGGCTTGAGAGGCCTTATATTTCTAGTCTCGAAGAGAGTGCAATGGAAGGAAAAGATGAGTTCTGCCTCGAATACGGTAGCGCAACACATCTCTATATAGTGCCCTCAACCTTACAAGAGGAAACGGTAGATGAAATTCCTTTTGTTGGTCCTTTTCTTGTGCCAATTTTTTTCATCGGTTTCTGATATCACTAATGTGGAGCGAGTTGTTTGTTCTTTCAGGTTTGTGTATCATTATCCCAGAATCAGTGTCAAGGATCTAAACTGCTTGGTTCAGTAGGAGTTTCGCAGGTGACATTGCCTCGTGACGCCGAAGGGTCTATAGACTTCAGCAATTATCCTTTTCGGGTGAGTGGAAGTTAAGATCACATTTGATCAAGCATGATATTACTGATGGTCGGGTCTGAAAATTATTTGAGAATCTATTGCTTTGCTGCATCTGTTAATACGCCTCTCCTTGGTTGAAGTTCTGCAGACGAATATAACAGACTGTCGCGACAAAACCACTGGCATCAGTCTCTATGGCGTTGTAACAGATATATTCTGTGATCCAAATGCCACAGGAGTGGTCTTCTCTTTGAAAATTAAGGACACAACCGGAGCAATATGGGCTAGGCTCCACTTTAATAGTTACTGGTATCAAATCCTTTCATTAATTCTGAAACAACATAAAAAATATCGATTTTGATGAGTTATTTTTTCCTTTGTTATATGACTTGCAGGTCGTTGGGAAGGTTAGGACTTGGTCATGTCGTATACGTTTCAGGGTTATCCTGCAAAACCACAAAAGAGAATTGGTAAGCCTTATCAATAAGTAATGAGTAGATATTGGTTTAATCACTTTATTGCTTTAGCTTAAAGATTGTTTTGGTTAAGCAGCCTTGAGGTGTTATGGCATGAGGAGAACGAGAAAGCTACATTCATCAACCTAAGCTGCTTACCTGCATTTCTAACCTCTTCTTGTCTTCACAAAGTCTCTACCCTCTCCCAGATTTCAAAACAGAGAAAGCCTGCAATCAATGTTCGTGTCAGTTTCTACATAAGTTTTCCTTGGTGCACCGTCTCTCTCACACTGCATGTTTCTTTTGGCAGATTTGTCGGGTTAAGCTGGATGAGATTGACCAATGCCATAGCATAAACACGAGATTATCACACAGCGTTTGCGGCCATTTCATAGACGAAGATTCGCCACTACACGGAGGGAATCTGCATTGTAGCTTCTGCCGAGTAACCTTGAACAGTAACGCCGGGTCAGAAGTAGTGAGAACGTTCCACATAATGATAACACTCGCAGACGAGGAAACCACCAAACTATACTCGTGGTGTACGGGTCAGTCCGCATCAGCTATACTTCAGATATCTCCTGACGAATTCTGTGATCTTCCTGAGGTAAACAAAACAATCTCTTTTTGTAAGTTTGGTAATAAAAGTTGTTTTATTGATGGCAGTAAAAATAAATGAAAAGGGTAAAATTGATTTTGCAGGATTATCAGCTAATGTATCCGTCTTCATCGGAGAACGAGTGGTTCCTAGTGACCTTAGCTAACGGCGGTGGCCGGAGTTCGTCTCATGAAATGGAGGCGACTTGCTGGGAAATCACCCGCGCTCTCAAGATTTAAGCTCTACCCGTCAAGATCTCAGAGGGATTTATTTTTAAAAAATGTTTGTTTTAATAATTTATTTTTCTTTTAAACACTGATTTGTTCTTTTATTATAAATTATGAAAAATATTATTGTCAACAACTTTATAAGAGAGACAATTCTATATAATGTGAAAGAGGTTGTTTGACTTTAAGAACGTGCCTTTGATGTCTCTGTTTACTTTTGATTGAATTCGGACAGTACGGGGGCCCAGACTCCACCTTATCTTGTCCCGTTACTATTTCGCTTACCACTGTTTTGAGCTGTTCTAATTCAAGGGCTGTGATCGTCTTCGACTCAGTCCAACGGCCAAGATGTATACAGATGATAAAGGACATTACGAGAGCGTTGTGATTCGTTGATTTAGTCTCCTAGTCTACACCATTTGTCTTTTGTCTTCGAGAGAAGAGAGAAAGAAGAGAATCGAACTTTCGTTGAAAAAGGCATTTGATAGAGAGAGAGAGAGCAAGAGTATGGCGGAGAGTAATGGTCGGAGGATCGGAGTGGCGGTGGATTTCTCGGAGTGCAGCAAGAAGGCTCTGAACTGGGCGATCGAGAACGTGGTTCGCGACGGAGATTATCTAATCCTCATCACTGTCGCTCACGATATGCATTACGAGGATGGCGAGATGCAGCTCTGGGAGACCGTTGGATCTCGTACGGTTTCTCAAAACTCCTTTCTTGTTTGATTTACTCTGAATTTAAAAAAAAAACGCCTTCATCGTACGATCGATCTCGGTTTAAGAGTTTTGTCAAGTCTACTTGGTTTAGCCTTTTATCTGATCTATCAAAAATCTATGTTTTGAAGGAACTTGACTTGACTTTTACTCATGCATCGTTTTGACTTACATCTGTCTTATTAGTTAAGTTCGAGTTATGGGTTTGAGTTCAAGTGTTTTCCTAGTACAATGATTCTTCTTGTTGTTTGACTCTTGTTTGGTTGTGTGTTGTCACGTTTCAGCTCTGATTCCGCTGAGTGAATTCTCGGAAGCTGCTGTGATGAAGAAATATGGAGTGAAGCCTGATGCTGAAACCCTTGACATTGCCAACACTGCCGCTAGGCAGAAATCTGTAAGCTTTCTTTTTTCCGTTTTAGGATGGATGAATAATCTCTCTTCAAAGTAACTTAGTAGTTGTAAGAACAGTCCATGGTTTCTGTTAAATGAAGATGAACTGTTGTTGTTTTTGTTGTGAAACATGAGCAGATTACAGTAGTGATGAAGATATATTGGGGAGATCCTCGTGAGAAGATATGTGAAGCCGCTGAACATATCCCTCTCTCAAGCCTTGTCATCGGTAACCGTGGCCTTGGTGGCCTTAAGAGGTAAAACATTCCTCCTCTTTCCATTTTTTCAACATCTCTCTTCCTCTTACACATATTGTTAAGTACGTAAGCAAAACTTTCTTCTTTTTTTTTTTGGCAGGATGATAATGGGAAGTGTAAGCAACCATGTTGTGAACAACGTGGCATGCCCTATCACCGTCGTGAAGGCTCACCACTGAGCTTTGTGTTGATATTGCTCGGATAACCCGATAACCCGATAACCGGTGTATATCCTAAGATTTGTGTATCGTAATCTGTATTTATAACTCTTGTGTGACTTGTATGTTGTTTATCTTGTGCATCTTTATCTGATTTCATGGGTCAAAAATACTTCTACCTTCTAATAAAATAAATACTCGTTTTGAGTTTTGGACCAAGTGATTTGCTTTTTCAAGCTTGTTATTGGTTTTTTAATCTTGATATTTATATTAATTAGAAGTTTAAAACAAACTTTGTTTTAGACAAGCATGCCTTTTATTGTCTCTGCTACAAAAGGAAGTGATAAGGCGTTAACTAGTTTTATTATTCGAGGCAAAAGACTGATATAACATGCACACATGATCAACGCTTCTTACAATGATAAAACTTGTTAACTTAACCTTGAAAAATATTATATGAGAAATAGCTATGAACATACAGTATAATCAGAATTCAAATTCTAGTAAGAAAGCTTGCTGTAAAAAAAAAAAAAAAAAAAGAGGTATACAATATTCAAATCCAAAATACAATATTGTTGCTAACTTGGTCACAGGCTATAATCGAATATACCAAATAAGTTGCAAGACAATGTCACACATAATTATTTACCCTATTTTATATGCACTTTAATCATATTCATATACCAAACGACCAACAAACGCCATAAGCAGCATCGACTTTTCACACATTTCATTCATCGATCAGCCTTGACTTTTTTTACCGTCTGGTTTGGCTTTGCATGGACGATGTTCAAGACTCGTCCATAAAGCCAGTACCATAACCACTTGACCTTATGAACTTCTTCAGGAGAAGAACCATGATTGCGATTGTGAGCCCAACCGCAGCCAACGTGAACAGCCTGTCGTCCACCGGCTTCTGAGCCGCTCTTCTGATCATTGTTTGCTCACCACTTCCAGAAGCTTTTGCCGCAACCTCAACTGTCGCTAACCCTCCTGCTGTGGGACTGACATTAGCTGTTGTGGGGACTGCTTCAGCTGCTTCTTCGATAATTTGATCATCAGCTATGGTGTCTACTGTGACGATGGATGGTTCTTCCACTACTGTTATAGCTTCCTGTGGCTCAGTTTGGGAATGAGCTACCGATTCAGTGGAAGCAGTTTGGTTACATGCCAGAGGAAGAGGTTTTGAAACCACGGTCGCTTTGCTAAGGATGTAGTGATGAATCTGCACTTATTAAGAGGACATGAATACTAAAGTTGAAGATGAATAACAGATAGGCCATGTCATTAAGAGAAAACAAATCATATACCTAACTACACAAAGAAAAGCTCAAGAGTTAAAGGTAAAAGGAGCTAATAGTAGCTGTGATTTCAGTTAAAATAAAGCAGAGTTTCTTAAAATATTTGTGAGTAATGTAGATGCTTGTTAGAGCAAACATTAACTCTTGATCCCTAGAGATATGCGACCTTACTAGTATATCGTAAGGCCAGTTTTTAACAGCAGCTATTCATATGGTTTATAAAGACAAATGCCAAAATCACGATAGAACAAATATTCAAATTTTAACCAGAAAGTTATGCTTAGTGGTAAAAAAATTAAAAGGATCTTTAGAGGGGGTTAAATACCTCATCTATAACTTTCTGACGTTCAGGAGAGCCATACTTGGGTGGTGCCTCACGTGATTTAATGGCTAGCGTACGCCTCTCTTCTTTTGGATACTCTACTGAGCCCAGTGCTCCGTTGGGGCTAGTAGGCATGAAGGCAATGAGAGCCACCAACGCAGTGCGAACTGCAAAGAAACAAACCTCAATCATAAGCGCAAAGAGCTAACTTATATACTTCAACCATTAGTGCCATCTTAAGAAACAAGTCAAGGTATATAAAAGTCGGTGACTTTACCACTCCAAGAAGGTTGCCAGTGCTCGGGATGGTAATTCGAAATGCTCAAGCAAATCTTCGTATTGGTTTCAAACCGACCGTTAGGCTGAAGAAAGCAAAGAGATTCATATTATAATTATATACATACTCTCCAATTTTTTGCCTTGCTAAATAAATGGTAATGAATAGTCCTTACAGTCAATAACATGAAGGAAGGAGGTTTGAAAGGGTAATCTGCAGGCAGCTGAATCCTCCCATGATAAATCCCACCTTCAAATTCAGTGTCAGCAGGTCCCCTGATGGCGAATTGCCACTCAAAGATGTTCTCCTACAAGTTTGAATACACAGAGAAACAAACTATAACAAAAGTTATTTATCAAGAGAGATTCAGTGAATACATGAACGATGATGATCGCGATCACGTAAATCACAAGGCACCATTTCTAGATCTATAGAATCAGAATTCGAATTTACTAATTCTTGCTACAGAACAGATTCAAATTGGATCTTCGGTGAAGATTCAGCAAGAGATTCAAACAAACAAACAAACATCTCCTCCGATCTCTAAAGCTCGAAGAGGATAACATTAGGTTACCTCAAGGGGGAGAGACATGAAATCATCAGATGGATTAGCTTGCATCTCCTTAACCTCCTGCAGAATCCTCTTCACCGCCGGATTCTTTCGGTTATACTTCTCATCCGCCATCTTCTAGATCTCACCGGCAAATGTAATCCGCCGTCGGAGTCCGGATCCGTATTTAAACTAAAACACGCAAAGGTGAGGAGTAGATTGCGTTGCGGTGAGAGAGACAACTCAAAATAATTCCAAAAGAATTAGTTTCCACGTCATCGCTCTTTTTACTACGGATACGTGAAGGTGACAGTTTCTAACCATCTCAACGGTTTTGAATATGCCACGTAATCGTTGTGTCTTTACTGCCGTTGATAGGGTTGGACTTAACGGGCTTTGGGTTTTTATTTACAGCCCAGTAAAACGTGCACGCTACAAAGAGTATAGGAAGTCAAAAGCGTTGACGGGGACGGGATGATCGATTGAAAGTAGGAAGACCAAGCAACTTCCATGGAGAAACAAGGGGTTACTGACACGTGGCTTGATATGCAGCGTTCTATATTCGCGAAAGCTAAACGTCATGCCTTCGTCTGAGAATGCTTCCGGCGAAGCTCTGGTGGAAGCTTGAATATGTTCTTGAACACGAGGTCGCCTTTTTGGAGATGAGCTATGTTTTGTTTCTCCAATGTGTGTGAAAGACGAACTGTGGTTGTGATTTCGAGATATTATAGTTGTCTCCTTTTGACTACTTCACTTACAGGGTGAGATATAAATTCCGAGGACAAAGAAAACTAGCTAGTTGTAAATCAGTATGTGAATGAAAATTACATAACATAAGTTGATACATGAAGATGAAGATGAAGACAAACATAAAAATAAAACCCACATAACTTGCTCGATAAGCCTTCATGGAGGTAGTAAGATAACTAGGTATGTTGGTGCAACTGAGAAATCACAATGGACTAGGAGCATTAACAAAGCTAAAAAGCCCCCAAATAAAAAAAAAACATCGGTAAAATATCTTGATTGCAACTATAGTCCCATTCACATTTTTGTACACTACTTTGGTTGTATTAATTCCCAATTGCACCACC
Organism: Brassica napus; assembly: GCF_020379485.1. Classification (NCBI taxonomy): domain Eukaryota; kingdom Viridiplantae; phylum Streptophyta; class Magnoliopsida; order Brassicales; family Brassicaceae; genus Brassica; species Brassica napus. The sequence continues at coordinate 43,217,741 of NC_063444.1, forward strand.
ATTAGAGAGCTTCCCCTCCATTCACTTGGTTTTGCTCTTCTTGGTTGGTGTCCTGTTCACATTCTAACACTCTCACCTTTATTTACGGCCACATACTTCCTCCACACTTGATAACTTGTTACAGGACAGAACTACAAGCAAGCAGTTCAAATACTTAAGAAAATACTCTCTCCGTTCTTTAATAATCCATGTTTTAGAAAACAAATTTGTTTTTAAAAGATCCATATTTTACATTTTCAATGCATGTAATAATGATAAATTGCAAACTTCAAAAACATTAATTGTGAATTTTGATTGGTTAAAAATCATAGGTAAATGTTAAACACAGAAAATAATGCATTTATTGGTAAAATTTTGCATGTTTTCTTAATATGTGTGAAAACTCTAGAATATGAATCTTTTAGGAACAGAGGGAGTATATTGTTTGTTGAGACTTGTGAAGCATCTTTAGTGTGCAATGGAGACCTTATCTATACTATTAAAAGGGAATGAGTCCTAAAAAATTTACTTATAAAAGGTTGTTGGACCCTTTCATTAACTAACAATATTTTTGGTCTTACCATAATATTTGACTAACAATAAATCACCTAAAATTTTTCTAACAATAATTTATTACACCACATCTTTTTGTACATGACAAAGTTATACGACATACCATCATTTGCTACACAAAAACGATATACCACATATAGATCCATACATGTCTCATTTCACTCAATATAAATAAACTTTCATCCAATATAAATAAACTATATCAATCGTTAATCCAGCAACTATGTAACATTAGACTACATCCTTTCTATACTTTTGTCCTATATTATGAAAAAGCTCATTCACTGTCTCATGTTAATATTCAATCTACCAAGTAAATCATAAGTCTCACGAGTTCAACAAATATAACTCTTATAAAATGCACACAAAATATAATATGAGAGAGTAGGTTTGGGCATCGGCTCTTCTGGTTGGGTATGGATTGGTTCCTTTCGAGTTTAGGTTTTCGGATCCTAAACATTTGGACATAACTAGGCATTTAAAAAATTTAGGTTCAGATTCAGATCGAATCATTTGGAGTCCGGATCCATAATTTAAATACCTATAACTTTTGGGTATGTAACGGGTTCGAATTGGTTTGAGATTTTTAGAACTCGAAAAACACTTGAAGTACCCAAAAATCCAAAAATACTAAAAACACAAAAAAAATACACGAAAACACAAACAAATACCTGAAAAAAATATTTGAAATCCAAAAAAAAAAATTACATAAATCTGACCTAAAGAATGGAAGATACCTAAAAACATTTTCTAATACCCAAAATATTTATAAAAAATTAAAATTTTATGTGAAACTCGAAACTATAATCGAAAACTTGGATCCGAAACTTAAGAAACTATTCATAATATTGAAAACATATTCAAAATACCAAATACAAATCTGAAATACTCAAATATAGCTCATATACACAAATCATGTACTTTGGATACCCAATTGGGTCTCGGGTATGACCCATAATCAAACAGAGACCGTGGGTTGAATAAATAATCAAATATGTACTTTGCCCTGAACCCGGACCCAAACCACAACTATATTTTCGGGTCGGTTTTGGTTAGTTTTCCGGATCCGATAAAATATCTAGGCTTAATAAAAATTTATATAAAAGTGTACATACAAAATCTTATATAAACTAATTTATAAATTATATCATTTTAAATAAATGCACGTCTTCGATATAATGACTTTGTAACACAATAATGTACACCGATTCCAAAATACTAATTCAAAAACTTTGTTTACAATCCAAAGAAAAACCCGCGCTTCGGGTCAAAATCTAGTTTAACATTACAGCATGTGCAGTTTGTGCAAGTTATGTACTAGATGTTAATCAGTACGCACAATTGATCCATAACATAAGTTGATACGTGAATATGAAGACAAAAAATAGACAAAAATCCACATAACTTGCTGGATAAGCCTTAAGTGAAGTAAGACATGTTGGTGCAACCAAGGAATCTCAATGGGCTAGCTAGGACCAATAACAACCTAAAAGGCACACAAAAATATAGCTGAAGTCTTTTTTTTTTGCAACTATAGTCCCGTCACATCGTATATGACCATGAATTTATAGATATCACAGGAAAAGAAGAGGCTGGTGGTTTCGATTACTGAAACAATAGCGGCGACGATGATATGATCTTCCAAGGGACATGGAGGAGGAGGTCCTCTCTAAGCTTCCGATGACATCTCTGAGAAGAGTTCGATTCACCTGCAAAAGGTGGAACAACACTTTATCAAAAGATTGGAGCTTTACAAGAAAGTACAAAGGTGAAGCAGCAAAGAGGAAGGAGTTTCAGGTGGTGATGATGCTCGAATACAAGGTTTATTTGATGAGCGTCAATCTCCTCAATCCATCTCCATCTATAGAGCGTATAGGTAAACTCGTTAGCCTAGACGACGCTGCTCATGATGGAGTCGACATAATTAAAATCTTTCACTGCGATGGTTTGTTGTCACCAAAGAAAGAACTAGGCTTGTTGTTTGGAACCCTTTTAATGGACAAATAAGGTGGATCCAGTCCAGAGATTCTTACCACAGATGCGACAGGTACGCTCTCGGATACGAGAATAAGATCAAAAACTCGCGGCCTGGCCACAAAGTCTTGAGATTTGTGGATGACTACAACCGCAGCTTAAAGCGCCGAGTATGTGAGTTTGAAATCTTTAGCTTAAACTCCAGCTCTTGGAAGGTTGTTGATGTCAATCCAGACTGGCATATACATCATTATTATCGTGGCTTGTCTCTCAAGGGTAATACTTACTGGTTTGCCAAAGAGAAGCTTGCACTACAAGAAAGAATCTTTTTACTCTGTTTTGACTTCACAACAGAGAGATTTGGACCGCCTCTGCGTCTGCCTTTCCGTGGTCGCTATGGAGATACAGTGACTCTATCTAGCGTTGGAGAAGAGCAGCTGCTGTCTTGTTTCAAAAATCTTCTTAGCGGTTGGTCCCAATGCAGTGTCGTGGAACAAGGTGTTCTTATCGGTTGATATGAGACCACTAATCGGTTTTCAGTTTCAGTGTTTGGCTGGAAGTTTCTTTGTTGATGAGAAGAAGAAGGTCGTTGTGGTTATTGATATGACTAGAGGTCATTATTTGACTATCCGTAATATGGATTACGTTCTTGGCGAAAATGGATACCTCAAAACTGTGGATCTTGGAGAATTTGCGAACGGAAATTGCTGGCCACTTGTGTGTTCTTATGTTCCAAGCTCGGTGAGAATCAATCAAGCTGCACCACCAGGCAACCAGAGAAACACATCACCCTACCTAATCTACTAACTTGTTATTGTCGTGTTTAGTTACTGTTTTCTTTTTCCGATTACTAGTTTGTATTTCTTACAACATTTCCTAAAACAGTCAAATACATCTTAGATTTTCTTTGCCTTTAAAAGTGATGACGTCTAGAGTTTGTTCCTTGGAAGCTTTCTTTAGCATTGTATATTATCTGAAAAAGAAAGGAGTGTCTCTTCTCTCTAGAGTCTTCTTGATAGCTTGTTGGATGATAATGATACAAGCAAGCTGTTCAAGTACTTTATATATATTTTGTTTTTTGTAACTTGTGAAGCACCTTTAGTGTGCAATGGAGACCTCACTTAACAGTTTTTGATGGATGAGCAGGCGTTATTTACAATGTCATTGAAGGCTATATCGCATAGACTTTTAACTTATCAACAGAGACATAGTTACCTGGTAACTTACTCTTAAACTGGTAAACATTTTTGGATGTGATCGTTTTTTCGTATCCTCTCAACACATATCATTATCATGAACTAGATATGAGCCCGTGCGTTGCAACGGGTTTTGTTTGATGTTTTAATTTAATAAAGAAATAAAAGTAATAAATTATTTTATTATATTTTTAGGATTGTTTTTGCGTATATTGCGTGAGACTTATTTTATAATTAAGAACTCGTTTTTATACATAAATCTCAGTTAATATTTGTATTTTATAATCATGTGCATAGGTGATTTTTTATCAACTTTCTACTTAGTGCTAGAAAAAACACTCATACCTATTAATTTAAACCCAACTCAACCCGAATTATGAATTAGAATGAAAAAAATGAAAGTTAAATAAGGTCAATCGAGTCATTGACAACATCATACACTTTCTTATGTAATAATTTAATATTTTATTAAACTTATCTGATGCTTAATAAGTTTCTTAATTTATTATTTCTAAATGATATATTCTTATAACAACATTTTAATGAAAAATGAAGTAGAAAAATATTACATAGTAAAAAAAAATGTAATAAGATGGCGATGAAACTTGATTTTTTTTTTGACAAAATGCATATAAAAATCACTTCGGTGACAATAATAATAATAATCTAACATGAAAATATGTATCAAACATGTGTATGATTTTCGTATGACCAAACACATATAAATAGCAATCATGACGACATCCTAATTTTTTATCTTTGTTAATTAAATAGTTTTAACATCATACTTGTCATCGAATTCTTTTTTTAGTTATTATTAAATAATTTTAAAATTTATTTTTGTTTGGATTTTTTTATATTTTTGTTTAGGATTTTAGGAAAGGAAAATTACTATCATATAAACATTTACAATTATCTTCTCTTTAAAATTTTAGAAAAAATAAATTGTTATCAAATAATTATTTCTAGTTACTATTAAATAAGTTTAAAAATACTATTTGTACAATTCGTATCTAAAATAATTTTAATCAGAGGGAGTAATTTTTAGTATCATGTTTATCATCAAATTATTTCCAAAAACATTACCAAATAAGTTTTTACAATTTTACTTTGCTTAGAACTTAAAAATATGATAAAATTTCTATTGTTTATGATTTTTTAAAAATATATCAAATATTCTCTTAAAGTTTTTTTAAGGTTTTAGAAAAGGAAATTAATATTAAATAATATTTTAAAATTAAATTTTGTTCAGGATTTAGAAAAATAAAATTACTATCAAATAATTATTTCCAGTTAATATTAACTATTTTTAGAAGTTCCTATTTTCAAAATTCGTTTTTTCAATATCACAAATATTTTTAAAAAATTTCTTTGTTAATTAAATAATTTTTAGTATTATGTTTATCATTAAATTTTAAAAGTGAAAATTACTATTAAATAGACTTTTACAATTATTTTTGTAAGGATTTAAAAAAAAAATCTTATTTGGTCAAGATTAAAAAAGGAAAAATTATTTTATAAATCTATTTTATTTAGGATTTTAGGAAACAAAAGTTAGTTTCACATAATGACAGGTTTTTATTGACACATTAACAATATAATTATTTTTTATTAGCACATGTAACAATCATATCGAGTGAAATATTTGAAGTTATTTTGGTTTATAATTTTCTAAAAACAAAATTACCTATGAAAAAGGAAAGTTAGTTATTTATTAGAAAAATAATATTGCTTTTACAATTTTATTTTATTTAGACTTTTTAAAAAGGAAACTTACTTATTTTATGATTATTTTCTTTAATATTTTTCATTAAAAGTTTCCGTGTATTGGTAGGATACTATAATTCGTTTTTGTTTATTTTTTTTATAAAATTAATTTATTTTTAATAAAATTTTCTGTTTAACGAATTTTATATTTTGTCTTATACGTACAAACACATATTTTTCATATTAACACATACTCATCTACGACAACACATCATAATTGAAAAAACAATTGTGTTAGCATCATAAAATGTAATAAGATTATAAGAAAAATTGAGTTGTATCAAGAAACAAAAAGAAATACTTAGGTAATATTTTTTTCGAAAATAATATTTTATTTTTTGAAAATAATATGTGGAAGCTAAAATTTAAATATAGTTGTGAAATATTTGTAGCTATTTTTTGGTTTATAAATTATTAACATACAATTATCTATAAAAAGGAAAGTTTGTTATTTATAGTAAAATAATAGTAATACTTTTAGAATTTTCTTTTGTTTAGGCTTTTAAAAAATAAATATTACTTATTTTATAGTTAGTTTTACTTTATGATTTTTATTAAATAATTTCTTGTACCTGTAGTATTTTATAATTCGTTTTTTTTTATAGATTTGGTTTAGTTAATAGTTTTCTTTTACAATTTTATTTCTTTATTATCTTTAAAAACGAAATTTATATATTTTTAAAACAAAAAAAAATTACTTTTAAATAACTTTTTACAATTATTTACTTGTTTAGGATTAAAAAAATAAAAAATACTATCTAATAATTTTAACAATATATAATTGTGAAAGACTATGTAATAGTAATTGTTCTTTTCCAAAATCTTAAAAAGAATCGTAAAAATATATTTTTTTAATAATAACTTTTATTTTCTAAATCTCTTTTAAATTCTAAGAAAAGAGATCATATATTTGACACATGTCGCAATCTTAAAAAAATTATTAACACAAGTCGCGATCATGTTAATTTGCAACTTTAAAGAACCAGGCTTTATATAATAAGATTGATTTAACTAGGTCCAGAGTGTTATGAAGACATGTTCAAGGAGCTGGAAGAGATGTTCGACATCGAGGGTGAACTCATAGAATCTACCAAAAATATTGGCAAATTGTTGACACGGATGATGAAAGATGAAACGATGCTGCGGTATAAAACTCAATTTTTTTTTTTTGTTTTAGTCTCAAGAGAGCTGCATATGTCAAAGAGACGCATCATTTTTTACAAGTTTTAGAGCATCATCTACTGTAAGCGTCTTTTTTCTGTTGATTATCATTTTGGTATTGTGTTTTGTAATGCAGTGAGTTCTGTGGATTGTGCTTTTGATTCTTGTTTGTTTGTGTGGAAGTTACCATTTATTTTGAATGCTTCATTTCAAGTGGAAAAAATAACAATAAAGTATTTTGAAAGGTTTTATTATGGTTACTAACTATGTCACTTTATGTTCTTCAGAAAAAAATCAAACATGACAGAACTTGTATTCTACAAATGTGCAAGTCCCAGAGGAACCCCCCATCTCTAAAAATAGACAAATATCTTTATTGGTCAACATGATGAACTTTCCTTGTATATATACGTTTTACCTTGACCGCATATTTTTTAAAGTGCATGAAAAAATGTTACTAAGTTAGTGCACTGAAAATGTTTACTGAGGTAAATGCGTTGAATACGTTACTGAGGTCACAAAAGCAAAAAAAAGAGCTTGGTATGAAACTATTTTATAGATTTTAAATACACAACTCAATATTGAGTGAAATTTAATTTAAATTTTTATAAACAGTAGTATATTTGAACTGAATTTACAACTAATCAAATCATTAACATATATTTAAATATATTTTGTTGTTATTTTAAAAATACTTTAAAATATATTTATTTAACAAATTATATTATAAAATGTCTCATTTCGTGCATAGGGCAAGTTATTACCTAGTTCTAGATATCTTAGATGTTGCATCTAGATGTTGATGCAATAGTGTCCAAACAAACAACATCTGAATATTTGCATCCAGATGCAACGTGAACAAAAAAAAATGCAGCCTGAGGATACAAAAAAGAACAGGGCCTGGTTTTCTGATTATTAGTTTTTTTTATCTCTTACAGCATTTCTCTGAAACAGTCAAATGCATCTTGGATTGTCTTTGCTTATAAAACTGATGGCATCTAGAATTTGTTCCTTGGAAGCTTTCTTTAGCATTGAAAAAGAAAGGAGTGCAACTGCTCTTCAGACTCTTCTTTAAACTCTTATTTAAGTTTGAATGATCTGATTTGTCTGTTGTAACTTAGGAGACATCGTTCGTGTGCAATGGAGACCTCACATAACAGCTTTGATAGATGAGCACACGTTATTTACAATGTCATTTAAGGCTATATCGCTCTCTTGATATCATGCCTTGTAAGACTTGTTATGTGATCTCGCATTGACTCTTTTAACTTATCAACATAAATATACAAATATCTTTAGGGTCAACATGATGACATTTCCTTGTATATATACATTTTATCTTGACCGCATATTTTTCAAAGTGCATGAAATAATGTTACCAAGTTAGTGCACTGAAAATGCTTATTGAAATAAATGCGTTGAATACGTTACTGAGGTCACAAAAACAAAAAGATCTTGGTATGGAAACTATTTAAGAGATTATATATATACACAACTCAATATTGAGCGAAAGGGTCATTCTCATATACAATACCTTAAGAGAGAAAAATAGTAAGAATAGAAATGGGCTCTTTAGTAGTGGTTATCGGTCTCTTTATCATGAGTATGTGTATATGTGTAGCGCTGTCTCACGCTCAAGATGATTTCTCTTTAACTGGTTTCGATAACCCAAGAACAACTGTGGTGATTATCAATGATCTTGAAGGTTCTCTGCCATTGCGATATCATTGTAAATCAAAAGACGATGATCTTGGAGACCGAACTATGGCACCAAGAGGATCGTGGTTCTTTGAATTTAAACCTAGTATTTTCGGTAATACTAAATTCTATTGCAGTTTCAGCTGGGAAAACGAGTTGCATTATTTGGATATTTACAAACAGGATAGAGACAGATTGTTTGCAGAGTTTGGGTGTAGAAGATGTGAGTGGAAGATACACAAGAACGGGGCTTGTAAACTTAACAAAGACAATGGAATGTTTGATGTTTGTCTTCCTTGGAATTAACCATTGTTTTTAAGGCAATTAATAACATCTCTCTATGTTTACCTCTTTTTTCTAAATAGCAAATTAATAGAAATAATAAAAATATGTTTATGGAATAGAACAGACCTATCCCCTATATATTAATTGAGAAGCATTTGAAAAATTAGAACCTTAATTTTGTATTAATTAAAAAAAACCTCAAATCCTAGGTGGCACTCTAAATGCCTTCTAAATTTCATTTCAAAGAATTCTAGAGCATCTAATATAAAGTATAGTTTAATCTAATGGTGTCACATTATTCCATAATTATATAACACTAGAGAACATTATATTAACCTAAAATATAAGAAGTGTGTATTCTTTGCTTAAATAAAAGCTACGGAATTACCTAATATGATTTACATATATATGACAATTAATGATTATGAATAATAAAGATTTGATAACAATTTTTGCATCCTTCTTCATTTTTGTTTAAATTTATATTATTAAAAAAAATTAAACAATCGCATTAACCATATAATAAAAAAATTATATTTTTTCTTATATGTTATATTTTGAATTTCTTAAAATGACTTTAAATTACAAAATGAGGAAACCTTATATGTTATATATTTTTTTTTTTAAAACGACTTTAAAATACAAAAATGAGGACACCTTATATGTTATATTTTTCTTATATATTATATTTTTTCTTATATGTAATATTTTGAATTTTTTAAAACGACTTTAAATTACAAAAATGTAAGTTTTCCTTAAGTATACGACTAAAACATTAAAATGACATGTATCAATTCGATGGTTGAATTGAAAGCTTTCAAAACCATATGGAAGATAAAAGTCAAAATAATTCAACTGTGAAAACAATACTGTTCATTTTTTTAAAGAATGTGTTCGATAGAAAAAATAAGGTTTTTATGTCATAATTTGTTTGATGTCCAATCTGATCAACCCATGATGTATTAATTATAGTTTTGTTCTATTATTTTTAATAAAAATTGATCCAATTTATCGGAAAGAAATGATATAATAACAACAAAAAGTATTTTATATATATAAATAAAATGATCAAATATATAAAAGAAACTATCGATAATATATACAAATAAACTCACCCTACGCAAGGCGCAGGTCTTATCCTAGTTATAGAAATCATATCGAGGAGTTTACAATGGAGGCGACCAATGAGATGAAATGTATATCAATGCTTGATATTAAAACATGTGTTCATTATTAAATAAAAATGTATCTTTCATTAAATCTTTTACGCATTGTTAATCCATATATATAGTATAAAACCTATAAATTGATACTCCAGAAATTAATAAATACAATAAAATAATAAATTTTATATCTTTTTGAGTTGAGTTCAAAATATGACGACATAAGATAATTTGTAAATTCTCAAGCTCTTCACAGCAACATTGTTTAATCCATATGATTGTGAATGATTGCAGATTACAAGTGGCACAAAACCATTTAGCTGGGTCTCTTTTGCCTTTAATTTACGCGTATATATAGGTCATCCAAATGGTAACACATGAATTTCATTTTGTAATACTTCTTTGATTTTTCTCGTACTAGTGGTGATTGACATTTACACATGTAAAACACACACAAATGTATGACAATATTACACTCTCTTACACATACGAAGACCACACTTGCTCTCAAAATAACAATCATACCCCAGTTCCAGCCATATTAATGAGGTCAAATATAAAGATAAGTGTAACAATAAAAGCGCAGTCGACATTAGGGTAAACCGTAGCCACTAGTCTCTCATCTCCTTCATGTACCTGTATATTACATACATATACTTGTAAGAAAAATAACTTAAAGATCTATTAGGAAACGTTTTCGTCGCGTCTAGTTTTAATTAGTTTACCTGAGCGATTACTTTCGTTGAATCTCCAACATAGATTGTGCATGCACGCTTCATAAACCGACCTTTAATAGTGAAATCACAAGACGCTTCTTTGGTCTGGTTATGTTTCAAGAATACTTCAATTCTTGTTTTTAGTTGGACCGATGAGGATCTTTTAACCGTGAATATCTTATCATCTAAATCACCTCCTCTATACACTTGCCATCGATCGTGCTTACTAGTCACCTTTTACATAAAATTTAAACCCCAGAGCATAACAAAACTCATAAAAAATGAAATTATAATTAAGGGTGAAATAAACTAAATAAAACCTTCATTTTCATGGTGACGATGGGAGAGTCGTTAGGATCAAGCAAAATCCTCTTGTTGTGGAGACCGAAGAGAGGCGTTTTGACTTTGAATACTTTGTTTCCGTTGGCATCCTTCACCGTGTCTCCGATGATGGTAAGATCTGAAGGCTGAGGACGAACAAACTCAGATCCTATAATTGGTATCGTGTTGCTCCTGTTATTGAGATCTTGTTCTGCCATTACAGTTGTGTTGCTCCAGAGAGATGATAATAAAAGAGAAGTTTGATCAAGTTTGAATTTATTGAGAGTGTTTGGTTATGACTTTTTCTTTTCAAAACTAAAATACTCATTAAATTTGTTTCAGTGGTGTGGTGTATACAGCTATACAATACCTAAATGATTTAAACATGATGTCTATCTGTGTAGATAAGATTTGCAAGCGTTTCTATTATTAAAAATCAACAATTTCATTTGTTTATTTGCGATCAAATGGGTATTATACCAATTCAAGATTAAATTAGAGCTAGCTATCGAGAAGGAAGAAGGCTTCCATATTACCGTCTCTTTACAGGATTGATAAAAAGTTAAAAGGGTAAAGAACAACAATACATGCAATCACTTGGTAAGGAATATGTGACAACTATATAGTTATGTTGAAAGTGTGACAATCATATAGTATGAGGAACAAACGAGTCTGTTAAGAACTAAAGGAGTGAAGGGTTGGGAAGAAGGTTTACAATTTTGGTTTAGTACAAGAATGTAATTTTTGAAGTCTAAAAATTAGATTTATGAATTCTGAGAATAGAGGTTACACTTGATGTAAGAAGAGTTTTTTTGATGAATAAATTTAACATTCATTCAAAAAAAAAACAATCATATAGTAGTGTTAATCGAATATAGACTATATAACTTATGGTGTATTGCTAATATTTTTCCTATATATTCTGTTAATCATAAAAAAAACTCCAAGATTATGCTGAACATGTTAAAATATATGTTTTGGTCATCCATGATCAATTCCAAGTCATACCATCTTAAAAATATTTGTTTGTTTTAGGTTAAACAAAAAAACAAATGTTAGCTGAGTTAACCCAAAAACGACACCGTTTAACAGACATTCTCCTGGAGGTTTAGACCAAAAAGCGATTGTCGTCGTTGCGGTCACTCTCCTCCGGACACAAAGCGTGACATGAGAGGCTTTGCTTCTTCACCTTATAGAGCAGCGGCGGCGGCAGCAGCAGCAGCATCGAAACCGTCCGAATCCCTAAATCCAAAACCCTTATTCTCCTCAGGTAAACCCACAAACCCAATCGACCAGCGTCACATCTCCCAAATCATCCGACGAAAAGATTGGTTCTTGATCCTGAACCAATCCCTTACTTCCCATCGAATCAATCTAAACCCTCGATTCATCATCAGCCTCTTGCAGAACCAAGACAACCCTTTACACTCCCTCCGCGTCTACCTCTGGGTCTCCAACACAAACCCGGTTTACTCCAAGGACCAGTCTTTGAAAACCATTCTAGGGAATGCTCTGTTCCGGAAAGGCCCTCTCTTGCTCTCCAAGGAGCTTCTCAAGGAGGTTAGAGACTCGGGGTTTAGGATCACCGACGAGCTGATGTGTGTTTTGATCGGAAGCTGGGGGAAGTTGGGTTTAGCCAAGTACTGTAACGATGTGTTTGCGGAGATATCTCTTCTTGGATTAAAACCAAGCACGAGGCTTTACAATGCTGTGATCGATGCTTTGGTGAAGTCCAACTCTCTTGACTTGGCTTACTTGAAGTTTCACCAGATGCGTGGGGACGGTTGTGAACCGGACCGGTTTACTTATAATATACTCGTGCACGGTGTTTGCAAGAAAGGTGTGGTTGATGAGGCGGTGAGGTTGGTTAAGCAGATGGAAAAGGAAGGGAACTACAGAGCGAATGTGTTCACGTACACGATTTTGATCGATGGGTTTTTGAAGTTGGGGAGGGTTGATGAGGCGTT